>NC_085138.1:228572872-228672872 GCF_035046485.1 Aedes albopictus
AAATTGATTTGTTTCTGTGTTGAACTCTGCGATTTTGCTGTGTTTAAAACGATTCAATTCTACTGCGTTATGTTTTACGTGAGTGTGTGAGTTTGAATGGATGATAAATTCATAAATTCATGTATGATGCTTTGTAGTTTTCTTTTGTTTTTAACTAGTCAATGAAGTTTTCATGATTTGAGAAAAAAGATCAAACGCCAATATTATACCATTCAATATGTTTGTAACCTTTTTCTTTGTAGTTAAAATGATAAGATATAATAACTATACATAATGTACATTTTGTTATCAATTGTTCATACGTGGATTTATTTGCATTTAAGGAAAGGTTAGGAAAAGCTCAGATTAACACGATTGTATATTTGCCTTGTTACCTTATCAAGAAAGATCTAATGTTATACATGCAGTTGCGTTTAGTTCAAAGAACAACTGCAACCACTATTTGAAACGAAACTATCACAGATGACACTTGGAAGAAAATGGAGGAGCGAAGAAAGGCAAAAACTGCGATGCAGTGAGCGAAAACACGAGCAGCCAAAGTTTCAGCTCGTCAGCGCTATACAAGGCGCTATTCAAACATCGATAAGGAAGCTTATTAGACGGGACAAAATAACGTGAGAAAGCCGCAAATAAGCAAATAACGGCGGCTTTCGTCTCCTACTCGGTATCTAATGTCGCCTCAGTGGATCTAAGAAGGACGTGAAAGAATCATCTGGAATATTGTTAATTGAACCGGTTAATCCTTTTGAATGCATTACTTTGATTTTTCCTGAAATCCCTTCTTGATTTTTCTCATGGATTTGCTTCAGGGTTGCTGCCGGGATTCTGGCGAAGAGCAGACGCAAAGCTTCTGGAGTTCGTAACGCTTCATGAAGAGCGACTTCCGGAAACGATCGGATAATCTGGATCGGAGGTTAAGGCATTGCCACCTGAGATAGATCTGGATGCTCTACCGAAGCCCGTGTAGGATTAGGTTGTTGGCGTTGTGCAACTGAATCAGAATAAACACAAGAACTTCGAGGAAATTATACTGTTCAACACTAAATTTTGTTTTGAGATGAGAAAAAAAAAAGAACAGTGGTTTGGGACCCTAGAAGTGTCATAAAGAAAGAATTTTTGAAAAAAATTGAACCGGGCCTTCACAGTTCAAAACCGAAGTTTGTATGGAGAACTTGGGGTGTTCAATTGATATGTGCATTAAAACGCGCTGTGCATATATTTAGGCGTTAGATAATAACGAAACTAACCCAAATATCGAAAACGCCTAAAAATATGCACAGCACGTTCTAATGCACAAATCAATTGAACACCCCAAGTTCTCCATACAGTCTTCGTTTTTAAACTGTGAAGGCCTGGTTCAATATTTTTCAAAAATTCTTTCACTATAACACTAACACTTTCTGGTCGGTTCACCCTTGATTTTCGGGCGTGTGGCTCGTGGGTTGCTAGTGCTTGTTTTGAGTGTCGATGTTTCAAGCGCATTGGACGCCATGTTGAATCGAACGCTGGGATACTGATTCAAGGGCCAGAATCGGCCTAGATGAGACCTCGTAAGTTGACGATGCCGACCAAGCAGGACCATGACAAACTCAGCAGCAGAGCCCATGAAGCTTAGAATACCAATCGAAGTCTATCCAGACTGTTGCCTTTGCATTCGCGGGTAGCTGAAAAGGTACGCCAGAGGCGATCCCTTACGCAAACAATCGCAGAGGCGTGTGAGGCAACCGTCATGTTAGGATCTATCTGGTAGCGCAAGGCCAGGAAGTTGTTAATCTCTGGAGTAAACGACAGCAATGCCGGCAAGTCGGACCTAGCCATTCGACCACGGAAAGGTATGTCCCGGACACAAGTGGTCTTGGTTACTGTGGAGCATCTGAATGTCTGGTAGTCCGAAGCACCTTCTTCCCCCGCAAAGATATTCACAAAGCCACCTGGAGATCACCCGACAATCAAACAGAAAACCAAATCGACCACGTTCTAATCGACGGTAAATTCTTCTCAGATATAACCAACGTCCGCACATACCGCAGTGCGAATATAGATTCGGATCACTACTTAGTCGCTGTATGCATGCGCTCAAAACTTTCGACAGTTTTCACCACGCGTCGAAGTCGAACGCCGCGACTCAACATCGAGCAACTTCGTAACGTAGAAGTGGCTCAAGACTACGCGCAGCAGTTAGCAGTGGCCCTACCAACGGAAGAGCAGCTTGGCGCAGCTACACTTGAAGATGGCTGGAGGGACATCCGATCCGCCATAGGTAGTACCTCGGCTGCAGCGCTAGGCTTCGCGACTCCGAATCACAGAAACGACTGGTACGACGGCGAATGTGAACAGTTGAAAAACGAGAAAAATGCAGCATGGGCGAGAATGCTGCAACACCTTACAAAAGCGAATGAGGCACGTTACAAACAGGCGCGGAACAGGCAGAACTCAGTCTTCCGGATGAAGAAGCGCCAGCAGGAAGAACGAGATCGCGAAGCGATGGAAGAGCTGTACCGCGCTAAGGACACACGAAAGTTCTACGAGAAGCTGAACCGCTCGCGCAGAGGCTTTGTGCCACAAGCCGACATGTGCCGAGATAATCACAGAAATATTCTCACGAGCGAGCGTGAGGTGGTCGAGAGGTGGCGGCAGCATTACGATGAGCACCACAATGGCGACGTTATAAGTACCGAAGGTGGCGTGGTAACATATCTAGGAGTATGTGCACAGGACGAAAGACTTCCGGCCTCTGACCTCCAAGAGATTGAGGAGGAGGTTGGCCGGTTGAAAAAACAACAAAGCCGCTGGAGCAGATCAACTACCAAGCGAGCTTCTAAAATACGGTGGAGAAGCACTGGTGAGAGCACTACACTGGGTCATTACCAAGATTTGGGAGGAGGAAGTATTACCGGAGGAATGGATGGAAGGTATCGTGTGTCCCATTTACCAAAAGGGCGACAAGTTGGATTGCGGGAACTATCGCGCGATCACACTACTGAGCGCTGCCTACAAGATACTCTCTCAAATTTTATGCCGCCGTCTATCACCGATTGCAAGAGAGTTCGTGGGGCAATATCAGGCTGGATTTATGGGTGAACGCGCTACAACGGACCAGATATTCGCCATCCGCCAGGTGTTGCAGAAATGCCGCGAATACAACGTGCCCACACATCACATGTTCATCGATTTCAAATCGGCGTATGATATAATCGATCGAGAACAGCTATGGCAGATTATGCACGAATTCCGATTCCCGGATAAACTGATACGGTTGATCAAGGCGACGATGGATCGAGTGATGTGCGTAGTTCGAGTATCAGGGACACTCTCGAGTCCCTTCGAATCTCGCAGAGGGTTACGGCAAGGTGATGGTCTTTCGTGCTTGCTGTTCAACATTGCTTTGGAGGGTGTAATAAGAAGAGCGGGGATAAACACGAGTGGGACGATTTTCACGAAGTCCGTTCAGCTGCTTGGTTTCGCTGATGATATTGATATTATTTCCCGTAAATTTGAGACGATGGCGGAAACGTACATCCGACTAAAGAATGAAGCCAGGCGAATCGGATTAGTCATTAATGTGTCGAAGACAAAGTACATGATGGCAAAGGGCTCCAGGGAGGAACCACCGCGCCCGCCAACCCGAATTCATATCGACGGTGATGAAATCGAGGCGGTTGAAGAATTCGTGTACTTGGGCTCACTGGTGACCGACGACAACGACACCAGCAGAGAAATTCAGAGGCGCATTGTGGCAGGAAATCGTGCTTACTTTGGACTCCGCAGAACTCTACGATCGAATAAAGTTCGCCGTAACACGAAGTTAACCATCTACAAAACGTTGATTAGACCGGTCGTCCTCTATGGGCACGAAACATGGACCCTACGTGCAGAGGACCAACGCGCCCTTGGAGTTTTCGAACGGAAGGTGTTGCGTACCATCTACGGCGGAGTGCAGATGGAAGACGGGACTTGGAGAAGGCGAATGAACCACGAGCTGCATCAGCTGCTGAGAGAACCAACCATCGTCCATACCGCGAAAATCGGGAGGCTACGGTGGGCGGGTCACGTCATCAGGATGTCGGATAGCAACCAGACTAAAATGGTTCTCGAGAGTCATCCGACCGGTACAAGAAGACGTGGAGCGCAGCGAGCTAGGTGGGTCGACCAAGTGGAGGACGATCTGCGGACCCTACGCAGAGTGCGGAACTGGAGGCAAACAGCCATGGACCGAGTGGAATGGAGGCGGCTACTATGTACAGCAGAGGCCACCCCGGCCTTAGCCTGACCGGTAAGGTAAGTATCTGAATGTCTTCGAACTGACTGATGACTTTGCTCTTATGGTTCAATGGCGCTCTGGCATGCACAGCAAGCTCGATGATCTTGTTGATCGTTCCTCTGCGGCATGGTAAATCCTTCCAGATTTACGGTAGCTGGGCAAGCAGTGGAGAATGTTGAAAGCTTCCAATATCTCGGTAGCCAAATGGTGACAGATGGCGGCACCAAGATCGACATAGATGCACGGATCAAGAAGGCGAGGGCTGCTTTTGTGAGTTTAAGAAGTGTATGGAAGAGCAATCAGAGTAGTCGACGCACAAAAATCTAAATTTAGTGAAATTAGTGCTGCTGTACGCTAGTGACACTGGGTGTGCATAATTGGAGAACACTTAACAGCGGCAGGTTTTCATCAATGGATGCTTGCGGTATAATATAATTCATGAATGGTGGCCTCGCAATTGGATCTCCAACGTGGAGCTCCATCGTCGATGTCATCAGAAGCCGATAGCGACAGAAATTCGGAAGGGGAATTGAAGGTGGGTCCGGCACACTCTATGCAGTGGCGGGAACGGAATATGCAAGCAAGCGTTAGATTGGTACCCAGCAGAACATCGCAGTAGAGGCAGACCTAGCGGCTTATGGCGGCGCAGCCTCAACAAGGAAATAAGGGAATTCGACAGAGATTTGACCAGGCCACAGGTCAAGGCGGATGGCGGGTAATCGCCCAGGACGGAGATCTATCAATTCGGCCCTCTGCACCACCATTGGTGCCCTTAAATGAAAGTAATTAGTAATACTCGCTTCTTAACAAGCGAGTCACAAAATCCGTGCAAAACAAAATAGCTAAGATTGAGGAAGTTCAAAAGCAAGTCACTACCATTAATAAATTTAATATAATGAAATAGATTCACTCTATCAAGGATAGAAGATAAATGTTGTCATGCTGAACTGTCTCCAACCTTCACCTAAAATGCAAATAAACCCCTACGTCTTCAGTGTTGCGTTCGCTCGCAGATTCACTACTCCCAAACTGGGGTACGCAACCCTTGCTCTTCACTGTACAACGAATAAATTTACAATAGGTTAATCGACTCTTTGGTAAGTTTTGCGTCCTTCTCTCAGTTTCTCACCCTTCCGGACGCAAACACAACTAAACCTCTCACATCCTTCTTCTTCATCTACGCTGTGCTCAGTACGGACTATTTACAGTTCACTAGTTGTTCCTGCTGACTCTCTCTCTCTCGATAGATTTATGTGCGCTGCACAGCATTCGCCGTATTTAAAAGTGATCTCTGCTTGGTTAAAATAATGCTGAAGTTTATACTCGTTCATTTAACTAACTTTACACAGAAACGAAGGCAGAGGTTTGACCATTGACTGTCCTCTGCCGCTGCGCGCGTGCACTGACTTTGTTCGGATTGGCGTCCCTTATAGTTTAAGCATAAATATTTGCACAGTAATTCATCTAGATAACAGGTTCTGCTCTAACATTGCCCATTCGAAACCCCTTCCCCGCAAGCCGAATGATCACGGTGCAAGAGATTCACATTGCGCTGAATATCTTGCTGGAACTTATTGCCAACTGTCACATGTCCTGGTCGAGCTTCAGCGAGCTGCTATTGCTGCCAAAGTCACTCGCCGGACCGGCCAGGAGTCGTCACTGGTCATGGCTGGCGAGCTGCTGCAGTTTACTGTTCTCCACGTTGCCGTTGATGTTGTGCTGCACCTCGAGCCCGTTGACCATCTTCTCTATGCTCTTCAACTCGGACGGCGAGTTGGAAGGCATAGTGGCGACCATCGACGCTGGCTGAGCCGACGGCGGTATTGCGGTAGCACCAGTCTCCGCCGAGGCCGGAGACGTTGGGTTCTGGGTGGGAGTGGGGGACACTGAGATTGGTCTCGTGGGTGGCGAGTTTGAGGCAGCACGTGGATGAGGACTACTGCTAAGACTTCGTGGTCCTCCAGAGTTCGATCCGGGCGTGACCGCATCGAACGCTGAGCCCATACCCGAACCTGGTAAACTGTATGGCGAGAAACGGTGGCCTTTCAGACCGTGCAGTGGCGAGGATGGTGAATGGCCCGAGTAGTGACCGAAGAAGGCTGGATGCTGCGCAGCGAGGGCCAGTTGGGCGTTGAACAGCAAACTGGGGTTCATGGCTGCGGCCGCGGCAGGATTATGCAGTAGCGAGAGGTGATGCGGCGGGTAGAGGCCCGGTGGATAAAGATACGGTAACAGATGCGGCGGCGGATGGATGGGTGGTCCTACGGAGATGTTCGGCGATGGATATGACGTGCCGGCGCTACTCGACGATTCCTTGGGGCTGCCCGAGGTCGGACGAAAGGCACCTGTGCTTCCTGAAACACTATCCGAACAGTTGGAGTCACTTCCGTCGCGTTCGTTCTCGTCCGATTGGAGTCGCCTTCGCATCGCTTCCTCCGCGCGTTGCACATCTTCAAAATTGAACCATCCTGTGAGAGAAAGGGAAATGGGATTCGAGTTAGAAACATTTGGTTCAATGTCGAGGGTACGCTCCAATTCATACCTGCATGATGTTGCATCTGCTGGCTGAGCGAGAGGAGTGGGCTTTGTGGTGGTCCAACGACGTCTAGCAGTTTGTCGTCGTCGTCCAGGGTTGATATGCTATTCGTTCGGTGGTCCAAACCAGCTGGACCTCGGGAGGAGCTGACGGAGCTCGGGCTGAGCTTGTCTCCGTCGGAACTCCGCTGGCCCATGAGCGACTGCCGGAAGGCGGAACAACTGGAAAGAGGGAAAGAGCCACTTGAGAGCAAATTTTAGGAATTGTCGTTAAAGTGGGTCGGGTGCGGCACATTCCGAAGGGGACCAATTTGTGTACGAATCATAAAAACCCAAACAATAGGTCAACAGGCAACAAATCACCAAAAATTATCACCCTACTTCCCTTCTAAGCAACGGCAGCAAATTAGAGAACGTAACGCTTGAGTTTCCTCCAAAAAGCCAGTCATTAGGAAGTTCACCCTTTGGCGAAGGGTGCTAATGATCGATTTCCCATGCAGATTGCCTTGGGGTGAATGTGATACGCTCGAAGTCAGGAGTCTGACTGGGACAACCCTTAAAATGCGCCTCGGCAACGCAAGCTCACACAAAAGGGTGGTGATTCATGCCAAACAAATTGAAATAGTTGTTACATTCTATCTGTCTGGTGGCGTGTGATGTGAAGATATAGCTCGGTTCGGTCGATAATTTATGCACTGGCTCAGTCTCAGTCGCTAATGCCCTGCAGTCAACCAAGCGAGACGCATCATGACTCGGCTGTTTCCTTTCGTTTGCGGCCAAGGCATTTCCCAAAAGTTTGCAAACAGTCATGAATAGGCAATAATCGGAGTCCGGGATTCTGACTAATTGAATGATGATGGTTCGTTTTACGTTCGCACTGTGAAGATGCTGAAGGCTGTTGGTCGATAAGCCACTTTTTGGCCGGAAAGTAAGTGAATGATAAATTGCGTCGTCACGTGACCGGAAGCCAATGGAAAGCGTAAGGATTCGAGTGTCTCTTTCGGCACCTTCCCCAAAGCGTGATTTCGCGTTTCTTTTGGGGACTATCATTTTCTACCCACAAGTTTTTTTTTCGTCATATGTTAATTCATACTGCCAAAATGTATCTAAGCTAGCTCGATGTCGTGAATAAATAATAATTCGAAATGGCGTGCGTGCGGTTTAACCCGTTGACTGAACGCACATCAAAGCAAGCGTTCCCGCTCCGTATTCAGCTACCGTACATGATGCCTACTACGCTGTGCGTTGACG
This sequence comes from Aedes albopictus, assembly GCF_035046485.1. NCBI lineage: Eukaryota > Metazoa > Arthropoda > Insecta > Diptera > Culicidae > Aedes > Aedes albopictus. The sequence goes on from NC_085138.1 coordinate 228,580,920, forward strand.
GATGGGATGTACGCAAATCGAAAACGGTTGATGCGTAGCAGGCGGTGCCCCACAGGTGATCAAATCGCTATTGCGGTGTTGTTGCGGCGTTGCGTTGTTGCGACGTGTGTGCGCACGTATTCTCCCATTCATGACTTTGGGCCAAATGAACGTAAAACCTGTATCGGTGCCAAAATCGTTACCCTGCAAGCAGATTCCAGAAAGCATTGCGTTTTGTCGTAATTCCTAGCGGGATGGAACCATAAAATAAAACACCCAAGTAAAGGGTTATAGTGCTCGGGGTGATATTTCTGTCAGCTTGTATGAATTTTCTTTTATTGTTCCCGCAAGGTACACCGGAGCCTTCAGCAGGGCACAGGCACAGGCACGGCACTCGTTTATAAACCAGCGAGTAGTACCACATAACGTTTATGAAAATGTGACCGACCGGGCAATAAAGTTCCGTGTTAGAATTCGCGCGATTCGTGAGCAAAATCTGAATGCTCACCTGTTTTATTTCGTTTTTTTTTTATTAGCATATTTGCGTTGAGATATGAGGTTCACCGGAATGTGGAGGACTCGAACGGGTTCGATCAAACAATAAAGGGTTTCACTCGTTTGGATGATGACAGTAATGCCCTACATTTGATTATTAGCTAGCGATCTACGAGTTTGGTGTCTTATAAGAGAGTGGGGTGAAATATGCCCGTTAGGCGTTGTCCATAAACTACGTAGACTCATTTTTGGCCATCTCAGACCCCCATCCCCCTCCGGAGGCTTTTGTTCATACATCAATTTTAAAATTTGTATGGAGCGTAGGCTTTGACCTGAACCCAACCCGCAAACGCGGGCATACGAATAAAACGTGTTCCGTGGTTTCCTCTTAACCAGCACAAACCGGACATTCGGGAGAACCCCCGTACTCGAAACGATGTAGATTCTGTCGGAAGCAACCATGACCTGAAAGGACCTGAGTCAGGTAGGATGTTACTTCCCAATGGCACCTGTTAATCCAACTATTTAACCTCGGCATCAACTTGTGTGTCCACTTTCCTTTGATAGAACTGTCCCACGCGCGCTGCCATTATACCATGGATCGAAACAGCGCGCATATCACAAAGCAGTGTCGACAGCACAGGGTTTTGGTCGGACACGAGTCATTTTTAATTTATTCTACCTTTGGGTTAGAATTACATGTACATATGTAGCTCCTGTGCAACCAATAACCTGCGCTCCTTTGTGACATGTGTGCTGCTTGGGGAGGCCATTCTGGCAGTCCTGCGTATGCCTCTTGTGCCGCGCATTTCGAAGCACTCCATGTCCTTCCTGATAAGGATGCCGATACCATCCCAGTGATGACGCAGAGCGCGTCTTGAGAAACGGTACGGTACGCGCTCGCAACCCTCAGGCACATCAGCCTGTAAGTATTTTCCAGCTTATCACGGTAGCTTTCGGTATCTAGCGCAGTGCTTCACGCCGTGCTGCCATACCTTAGTATGGACGTAGCGACACTAGCCAGAAGCCTGCGCTTACTGGCTTAGACCGCCGAGCTATTGGACATCACCCAGGACAGTGCCACTATAGCGGTAGAGGCAGGTGTAATCAATGTGGCTACCAAAGGTGAGCTTGTCGTCGAACATCACACACACATACGTGTTTGACGGAGTGCTTCGAAGTGAAAGTGCAATCGCCGAGAACTTTCGAGATTCTTGTTCAGGGATCCAGGTATCCCCAGACGCAGGAGTGCATCGGCAATAGTCAGTCAAGTGACGTTATTGAACGTGTTCTTTACATCCAGAGTCACTACTGCACAGTAGCGAATCCCCCTTCTCTTACGCTGGAGCGCTATTCTGGCCGTTTTTGTAACTGCATCTACGGTCGACCTCCCCTTCCGGAAGCCGTACTGGCTACTCGAAAGACCATATTGTGAAGTGCTAATTTTGAGTAAAACCCCAGTAGGCTGCAGCTACGAACCTATACATCACCCCCCTCCAGCATATGCTTCAGGACTGCGGGACAAACCCGATGGCTACGTCAAGCCCGGTTGGGCTGCTATTAGCCGCCCAGCCTAAATAAGTGTCCGCGGGTCGAGACGGGTGCCACTCGGACAACTGATGTTGATCGGCGAAAACGTCCCAGATCGCAACGAAAGATTCACGAATCGTCGCTGTAGGCGAAAACCAAAGTCCATCGCCGTAATAAGGCGGTCATCATCCATCGAAATCGATCCTAGACTACAACAGCGGAAATAAACAACGAGCGAAGTTAAACCCGGTTAGGTTCCGGCCACTTGTCTGCCTGTGCCAAGCCCCTGGTCCTTCACCAGCCACATTCTTCACCAGGCTGTGCCCTTAATACGAGGTCTGGCATGCCCTGCATAGCCTAGTTCAGGGCACACACGGATGTCCAAACAGCAGTTGACTATAGTTCCCTCGGCTGCTTAACAACCTTCATGGTGCCATTCGGACATTTATTATTGTTAGTCGGTATTGATGCTACAAATTACTCCGAGAATCGTGCGTACACCTGAGACATTGGTCGGTGATGCCATCTTGGTAATCGATTGAATGAATCATTGCTGGATCTAGTTGAGTTCCCTGACTGTATCTGACCTGACCTGGTTTGGAGTGGACACTCTGGGCGAATGTTGAAACATTATTCTTGGAAACGGGCCGAAACTGGTTGTAGGTTTCGCGCATATTCCTCTGCGTCCTGTTTACCAACGACCAGGGCCCTACAATTTCAATTTCAATTGAAATTTTCAGACGAAGTTTGTAAACAATGTATTCAATCGTCAATGGAAACAAGGCACCGTTGTCGTCGCTCAGCCCGACTGTCATCGTCACTGATGAACCGACGCTGCTGCGTCGTCGCAGATGCCACTTTGTTTCGCACTCACAAGCTCACGCACGCTCGTTCGACATCGAATGAATTTCTCTGTTATAACTCAATTAATGAATGTAACAACTGGCAAATCTGTGTAATGTTAATGTATGCTATGCATATTTTACTGAAATAGTTTATTACCCATAAAAATATTAAGCAAACATACATTTGAGACTAATTGAAAATTTTAATTGAATCCCAGTCGGTGTGGAAATGAGCCGCCACCCGTCGTTGCATCGAAGAAAGTGACAAGAAGGGCGGATGAAGCGAAGCGCATGCATGATGTTTTGAATGTTCCCATCGTCGGCGTCCGTCCGATGCTGATGGGTGCTCGCTTTCAGCGTCATGTTTTGGTTTCGACGATGTAGGCCCCTGCCAACGACCACGTCATCAAGGTAACCAGTTGTGGAATCCATTAGTTACAGGAACGCTCCCGGGGTAGTTTGCACTTCGGGCGGTAGGCGGTTAACAGGGTACGGTAGTGGTGTTGATCGTAAGTAGATCTCGCCCCCATCAACTATCACTTGGAGACTATAAAATTGTTGACAGTGCATCGATTTTTTTAAAATAGATTGAGAGGTTTGTGATCAAAATTTCAGCCATTTCCTTTGCCAAATTCAAAAGTTACAGCGCTGATAAGCAATACTAGGGGCTGTACAAAATTCAATGGCGCACATTTTACTCTTTTGTTGCTACAACAAAAATACTGCACCGATTCACATGAAATTTTGTATGTGAAATGAACACATCTTAAGATAGTATTAGACAAAATTTGAGTAATTTTAATGTATCTATTGCAGAGTTACAGCTGTTTTTTTTGTGTCCCGATTATTGTGGATAAAGGCTTTATATACTAAAGTGGAGGCCATATAGAAACATATAACCGATTACAGCGATTCCATGCAACATGATTAACAATTTCTCGAAAAAAAAATGCCGATTTTGCCGATTTTCTCCGTTTAAATATACGATAATGCATAATCTTATTACGATTATGCGAAGCTATGTACTCAAGATTTTGAAATAAAAAAAATAGCTTGTGTTCAGTGGGAATCGAACCTAGGTCCTCTGATTGAGAACTGTACGTTATCCCTATTGGCTACAATGCCAAGCCAAGTGAATGGACTGAAACGAATAAAAATTAGCATGATACGGTGTGACACTTGTGGTGGGAGCGTTGTGGTTGCGCATTGAGTGGTACAAATGGTGGTGACGTGGAAGAGGCTTGGACTCCACATCATTTTTAAAATCTATACATCAGTAATTATAAATCATCTTGAGTATACGAATAGTATTAAAACCCACATATTCAGTAGAAATTATTGCTACCATAGTTGGCATGTCACGACAAAATAAAAAAAATCTATCCTCCATCCTACAAAGATGTAAACAAAATCATTTACGATTTCCGACATCAAGATTCTACTGCTAAAAGTGAAGTATCAATCATATGCGACTGTAAAACTGAATATACGATTTGCTCGATTTTGTTCGCTTCATATACGGCGCAAGTATGACGCAAACGATCAATATACAATATTGTTATAATTGTATACGATTTCACCGATTTTGATCATATCCTTAGGTAGCAAACTCAATTAAGCAGATTCATATACGATTTGAAGTGGCGATTTTCACAATTCAATGAAGTTACATATTTATACAACGCTAGCTAATTTGCAGCTCGACACTGAGAACGTATGATTTTTTTCACGATTCTATCCGATTCTGTGAGATTCTACCGATTATGTGTAGTACCTTTTATGATTTGAGGCGACTATATGAAACAAAATCGAAATCAAGATTTTATTCGGCATAAAATGCGGTTTCACACAATCATTGTCAACAAATATACATATAATTATACAATTTTGATTGGTTTCGGGTCATTTGGCCGAACGCCATTTCACCGAAAGGGTCATTTGGCCGAATGCCGTTTGGCCGAAAAATAAATGATAAGCTTATTCATTCACACGGACCATGCTACTGTTTTCCGTATAAGTGTAACGAGAAAGAACAGCCTATGGTTCAAAGAAGGAAAAATCTTTGATAAAATATTGGCAGTTTCAATGCCAACTTATCCCTGAATGACAAAAGTAGAAAGAATAGCCTATGATTAAAAGAAGGAAATATTTCTGATGATCATATTGGCAGTTACAATGTCAAAAACTTCCTCTGAATTCTTCTGATCATAATTCGGCCAAACGGCATTCGGCCAAACGACCCATTCGGCCAAACGACATTCGGCCAAACGGCATTCGGCCAAATGGCCGGACACCATTTTGATTAAATTTATAAATACACTGATTTTTTACGCGTTCCTATCACCGGTTCTCCAGGTTGTTTCGGGTCATCCCGGAAGTTCCCGGAGTGGCCAGTGGTGACCATGTGGTCAATGATTCATCCTGACATCAGCTAATCATGCCTTACTACTTGCTGAACTTCATAACTGTAGTCAAGTCAGGTTTCATAATCTTGCAAGTAGGAGCCCGAACGCGCGCATTCCGCCACCCACGAACCACGCGTTGATAATTTCAATCAAAGCCACCCTGCCCACCTGGGTGCACCTCAGTAAAACCAGCAAAATTTTTTCAAGTCCAAATCGTAAACAACAAGGCCACGAAACGTCAAGGACTTAGAAGAATTTTCCCTAGCAACCGCGGCGTGCAGTGCCCTATAGGATAGATTAAATTTTGGCGCTGTTCAAAGTGGAGTGTAGCTGTCAATTGCATTCGCTCACTTAGGGTCATAATGGACAATAGTGCTGTTAATTTAGCGGATATGAATCGTCCTTTGATTTTGGTGCTTTTTCGAAGTTAGCGTATTTTACTGGAATCCAAAATAAAGTACGCTACATAGTTATTGTTTTTTCAGGCTTTTAAAGTAGGGTAGTGGAGGTATTTTGGACCGGGCAGGTATTTTGGCCTACCTAGGGAGTTTTATGATATTTATCACATAATCTCTACTAAATCTTGGTATAGTTATTTATGTGATGAGTTGCAAAAAGTTGATTTTTTCAGCACGAGTCGTACATTTATCCGACGAGGCTTGCCGAGTTGGATAAATACGAAGAGTGCTGAAAAAAATCGAGTTTTGCAACGAGTAACATACAAAGTTTTATGCAATGATATTTTCATTATACAACTCATTTGAGTTGCATAATGTTCATAATGCAACTCAAATGAGTTGCATAATGAACATTATGCAACTATTTTTCATTATGCAACTCATTTCAGTTGCATAATGAACCAGTGCGGAAAAGTTGGCCATTATGATACCAAAATGAGTTATATAAAATTGAAATTATGATACTGAATTGCATAAAATTTTTATTGGAACACGAAAAGTATTCAACTGTGTGATGACCTTTAGGGAGCATCCATTAAGTACGTCACGCTAAAATTAGGAATTTTCGACCCCCCCTCCCCCCTTCGTACGGGTTTTTCCTATACTTAAAACATTGCTTGTCACACTTTCACAAACCCCCCCTCCCCCCTAAGACCGTGACGTACTTAATGGATGGCCCCTTATTTTGGATGTCAGTTAACCTTCCGTAACTCGCGCGGTTGGCCACCACCGTTAGCACCACGCTAATGCTGAGTAAAAAAAGCGAGATTTTATCAACGTGTTGTACAAAATACAACAGCGCGATCGCTCGAAGGTTAAACATGCTGTTCAGTATCAAAAATAGAGAAAATGTTTTCACTTCCAATAAAACGCACGGAAAAGCACCAAAAACAAAAGAGGTGACAAATTTGTAGTCGGCTTCGAAGAGGTATTAAATTTAACAAATAAATATTTATTTCATGTGAATGTAGTTAGGGCCATGTAAGAACTCAAAATAAACTGTTCCTAACCTCGGTGGAGCGATAATATTCAATAAAATGGTGGTTTGAGGTATGGCCAAAATATGTTCAACATAATCAGATGTGGACATATTTGGGACCACCTGCCAGATCCATCTCTCCAGCTCCTTCTAAAGGGAGAAAACATTCATGCCAATGTAATGTACTCAGATGAATAGAATAAGTTGGGACCTCCCGTGATCTGAGTTGTTATACGTTTATTTCACAATGAGATTGTTGTGGGTTCGATTTGTTCTAACAAATTTTCGCCAAGTTGTTTCGTTTCGATTCGATTTGTGCCCTAACAACTTTTCGATAAGTTGAAGTTTTCAGGTGTTCAGTCATCCAGTTTAGAAAAGTTGTCCTTCTCGGCAATTAGTTGATGACTGAGACACTGTGTTATCTAATGTATGTTTGACAAATTACGTATCATTCAAATTACTTTATTTTTGATGGCCTTTCCACTCATTACAATATGTGTGGAACGCCTTTATATTTAGCAAAATCACTAAACTTTCACACTTCCTATGAAGAGTTACGTAATTTATACATGGTGACTTACGTCATGCAATACTTAATAAATACACGTTTTGCGTAACATTTTTTATGAAGCATCATACTACAATGCGTAAAAACTGGCAATAGCAACAAAATTTCATCTTTTTTTACTGTTACGTAATTTTTAAACGTTCCCTGCCTCAAAAAATGAATAGAAAAGATCTAATCTTGACGTAGTTTTAACTATGTTTAAATTTTTGCTGCGGTGGCTTTCATTTCATCAATCAATTGAAGTTTAACTTGGTGGGCCAAAATATGTGCACTTAGTGGTCCAAAATAGAAGCCCGAGATCCTTCAGGAGTATTGATATTTCTTGTATTTACTTCAACAATTTTGAGTTCTGTTTGGCCTTTTTCGACAGAAAACATGTTGCTCTACGTAATGCCTACTGAAATTATCCATGTTCAGAAGTGGGGACCTTCTTTTTTCGCTGAATTGTTCATCCACTTCCTAAAGCGGTCCAAAATACCTCCCTTACCCTACATAGTTGATTATTTATGTTATTCAAATAACAAATAGCAAATTTTCGAATAGATTATATTAAAAAAAAGGTATACAACTTCCTAGGTAGGCCAAAATACTATCAATAAACTATGCAACACTTTCTTTGCTCCCAGAGTGCTCGCTTACTGGATGGGCTATTTGGGTGCTCTATCTTCGACAACATCTCATTGTTAAGTCCGGATGAATCTTCGCTTAGTTTCATTAGCTTGGCTGCTGTGGTTGTAATTAATCTTATCACTTCTGCTCAGCGCCGTGAAGTATCAATGTTTTGATCATCATTCTCTCGCATCCAACTAGTTCCATTATACTGAAATAAAAGATAACCATTCCAACTGCACTCCAATTCTAACTCAACAATAAATCAAATCGAACAAAGCAAATAAAATAAATAGCCCAATTGCTACTATTGCCCATTAGAAAATTGTTCTCTAAAACGTCCCGTTCCCATACCGTCCAATCCAAATCCCAAATATTGACACACCAGAAACGCACCCTCCGAGGAACAAATGAATCCATCCACACACTATCACATGTCGTAAATTACCCATCAACCACTCACCCCGATCGGTCGGTCGGTCGCCCGATAGTCAGAGTCATCCCGGGTGTCATCCCAAGTCATTGAGGACACGTGTCGACGGAATCGTCATTTCACGTGGCCAGCAAAGTAATCGCCGCCGCCGACGACGACGACGTCATCCCTTCAACCAACATCTCAATTGCAGCCTCGTCTGAATCGAGCAACACCAGGAAGCGCCCTTCAGCGCGGTGGTGTGTCCTCGATTCGTCATGGCTAGGGCAAATGACAATCTTTTGTTATGATTATTAGTTCCACAAGTATGGTGGTGGCCGGTCGTTGCCGACCGGCGCTGCGGATGGACACAATCCGTTCAATTATGGCAAATTAAATCGTGCGGTGGTTATGTGATCCGAATGCAGTGATTCTGGTTCGATATGGTTCAAGCATGAATAAATATTTGATCGGTGGAAATGCATGTTTGTTACGAAAAAGAGATGGTAGAGATTCAGAACTTTACAGATGTTCTCAAGAAACATTGAAGTTCTGGGATAAGGATATGAGCCATTCTGATGGACGGACGCGAGGTGATTGAAAGGTGGAAGCAGTGCATCGATGAGCACCTGAACAGCTCTTTGGTAACATCATGTCATAGGAATTTAATTCCGAGAAAAGTACAAAACTTTTTACATCCTTCAGCTCGCCGTAAACATTCAGCTTCCATCAATTCGTCAACATCTGCTCGGCTGTGTTAACTATTTTACGACACACCATTCAAAGCCATGTTGAGTTACTGAGCACATATTGATCGTAAAAACAAGAGCCACAACTCGTGTCTCAATTTCTCGCAGGATCTTGCAACGACCAGCCTTTTTGTTCTCTTGGAAAGTCGTTATCAAATTGCTTAATTAAAATACCACCTCACAACGGCTCGCCTCGTTAAACATTCATTTAATATAATAAAAAGAATTAACCTATGAAAGCTGTCATCGACCAGCTTCGGGTACACGACGACGAATCGCGATAGGTACCTACAACTAGCGCGTCGGGCACCGGCAACAGCAGCAGATGACGACAAGCAACAATTACAAATTAATTATTTATGGAAATTTCATAAAAGCCTTTTAGTATTCGAAATGTGTATGCGCGCGTTGAAAGTACAACATAATGCAGTCGCTTCGAGATCATGTAATAAGCGCGCGAAATAATAAAAAAAGAAGGAAATAACATGAAAGTGCTCTTTTCAGCAAGGGGCTTAAGGCCAAATTGGTGCAACCGCGTTCGCGTCGACGCATCATTGTTGCACCGTTGGCTGTGGAGCAAAGTGAATACGTGTGTGCCTCCTCGATAGCTATGAGGCGCTTGTTTTAGCTGGCTAGTGACGAGCAAGGAAAGGTTAAGTGCAAAATAATTAGATTAAACAAGTTACTGCGAGCATTTGGGTTTCTTGTTCGGGGTTGTAAGCTGATCTCGGGCTCGGGGCTCGGAGCTGTTGGAGGTGTCCCGGACTCGAATTGGGCTAATTTATTTAAGTCAATTTCAGGTTTGTCCATTTTGCCATTATGGGCCGTTTATTGAATAATGAATGAAGCTCGCATTGTGTGTGCGTTTTATTCGGAAATAAAAGCAGGTAATTCAATCGAGCGTGTGGCCAGCTGATCCACAGGAAGTTGAGAGATAAAAAAATGGTTTTAGCATACTTACGCAACGGCGCGACAAGCATTTATCACTTAAGTAATAGCGCAATCAATGGAGAGCATCTGTAGGTACCTCCACGCAAGAAAAAATAAACAGCTCAAAAGGTGCAACAAAAAACTTGAACAACACCACCCGGATCGAAGGCGACAAAACGACATATGTTCCTAACCTTCAGGTATGCGCGCTCAATTCCTCCAACACTCTCCGAGGTGCTATGTCATATGTCGTAACCATTACTCGCTAGAGCGCCACCCGATCCAATGTGACACTAACGACGACGACGACGATGACAATGATGGAAGCAATAATGTCGTCGACGAGTGATGCAAAAAGAGATCGAACCCAACGTCAAGTGCAATTTTAATCCAATTAAGCGAAAGTTGCTGACTCGTTCATGTACAATTGATTGGTACATGTTTGCTTTCTTCTTGGTGCTGTACTTAGAGCTACGCATTAGGAACAGTAGTTCTCAATTTCTGGTTTGGTTTGTACTTATCAGGTAACAATAAGTGAAACGATACGTTGTAGAATTACACTACATAGGTACTCATCGAATATTTTTGCTAGTATTTAGCCAACCTTTCCGATTTTTTGATGTGTTGCTGAATTGGGTATTTGACAGAAAACATTTCCAGTATTTCATTTCAGTTTCGTCATATTTATCATCAATTTAGAATTCCTTCAAGAATTCTGGGAGTTATTCTTAAAAAAAAGCATCTTGAAGCAATTCCTGGAAAAATACCAGGAGGAATTTCTAAAGTAAATTTTGGAGGAGTTTCTGAAAAAAAAAATGGAAAAAATCTAGAAGAATTCTTGAAAAAAATGTGTGGAGACATTTTTGAAGGATTTTAATTATTTGAAGGAATCTCCGCCAGATATTTCTAGAAGAATTTCGTGAAAAAATCTTGGAGAGATTATAAGGAATTTTGAAGTAAATTCCGAAAAAAATCCTCTCTGGAGAAATTCCTGAAAAATCTTTTCAAAAATTTTGAAGGAATACCCGAAGAAAAATCTGAAAAAATCACAAAACTAATTTATCACTGAGGGAATGCCTAGAAGAACTTTTGAACAAACCTTTGGAAAAAGTTTTCAGAATCTTTAGGGAATTGTTTAGAGGATTTTTTTTTGCAAAACTGCCAAGAATCAACTGTAGAGTAATTTCTGAAAAAATGCCCATAATCTCAGCAGTAATATATGGAAGATAACCTGTAGCTACTTTGAAAGAAATATCAAAAAGAATTTCTGAAACGACTTCTAGAAAAAAATCAGAATTTCTGACATAATTATTTGAGGAATTTCTATTCTTCGAAGGAACTCCCGTAGAAACTTTTATAGAAATTCCTGCCAGAATCTTGGGGTGCATTTTTGCAAGAATCTAGTCTAGTCTTGTCTAGTCTACACATACACAGCCATTCATTGAAAGAATCCTGGAAAATGATAGAATCGACTAATTCTATCATTTTTCTTGTCAGTATTAATGCTTGGAGCACATCAAAGATGTATTGCAAGCATTAAAGCGGCCAGGCCTACTGTGCAGCGTTTTCGATTTATTTAAGCCATAGAACGGGGACATCTCGTACCAACCGTTCGGCATACATAGTTAGGGTTATATTTGATATTCGTTGGGAGTGACTTGGCTAAGAGGGTTAGTGTACACTCCATAAGTTCTCCTGGGAAGGGACACAGGTATTTCCCCCTTGTGCCCTGGCTGATGTAAGCCTAGGTTTAAGCGCCATTGCTCGCCCTCTGAAACGAAACAAAACTAGAACTTATCCCCATCAAATAATGCAAGGAAACAATCTTCAGTGGAGTATTTGCATTAGCTATGTTTTGAAATATTTAAAATGATACGATCTCACCAAATCCATCCTCACGTCCACTTAATTGATGCCAGCTCACGTGCCAGCTACTTTAAATAATCTGCAATTTGTTGAACTTCTACTGTTTCATGATTCAGCACCGTCACCATAAAATTCACCATAAAAAATATATCACAGCAAGCCGTATGTTTTTGAAGACAACTGTCGATACGCTTCTAGTGCGTTGACACCAATTAGCCAAGGTAACACTTGCAGTACCTCGAATTACCTACCAAAATTTTCACCATTTTCGTTGCATTAGCACCACTACACCATACTCTTGGTCCTACTACACTACTCCTCAGTGCAAAACAAAAAAAAAACGATTCCGGAAGCATTCGTGACACACCTATTCATCCAGACCCACCGATACACATTCTTCACCTTGTTCTTCACTCACTATCAACCCTTTCTTCCAAGCACAACTTTTTTGAATCGACGAACTGGAAGCAACGTTCAAAACTCCTTAGAACCACACTTAAATCAGTTTCAATTCGAAATACGTAAGAATTAGGTATTTATCCAAATTGCAGTTATTCCATCAGCCGAAATTTGGAAAAACTCTGGGGTGCATTTTTGCAAGAATCTGTGCGGAAATTTGTAGTTCAATCTTCAATTGAATCTTTGGAGGAATACCAGAAGGAATTCCTGACGATCTTTGGAAGGATTTCTGTGATAAATTTCTAAAATAGTTTCTAATAAAATGGGCTTCGTGGCCGAGCGGTTAGCGACGTCAGTCTTTTAGGTGTCTCGTGAGCCCGGAAGTGAGAAAACTTTTCGGCAAATGACAAATATTCCACTGGGTCATTGGGTGTTATGTTTTCCGTTGTCTAATGTTAGTAATGTTTAGTCTGTGTGGTTTTTGGCCAAAGACAGTGTAAATGACTTTTATATAATTCCAGGAGAATAAAAAAAGAACAATTTCTGAAGAAAGTTCTAATAATATCCCTAGACGAGTTCTTTCAGAAAATTCTTAAAGAATCCCAGAAGGAATTTCCCAGAAAATTTTCTGAAGATCCTTAAGAGCCCCATAGACTAGTTCTTGGAATAAATTTTGAATAATTTCCGAAGTATAACCTAAATGAATTCCAAGAAAAATTCCTTGAGGAATTCCTGGAGAAATCCTCAAAGGGACAGGAATACATTCTCAAGGGATACTTGGAGGATTTCTGAAGGAATTATAAATAAATTCCCGTAAGAATCACTGAACGAAATTTCGAAGCAACTCCCGTTGAAACCTCTAGGTATATGAATTCTTGATAGAATTTAAGAATGCATTTGTGCAAGAATCTCTGCAAAAATTTCTCCTGTAACTGAATCTTCTAATGAATCTTTGCAAGAATACCAAGAGGAATTCCCGGATATCTTTGGAGGAAGACCAGGAGGAATTTCTAGAGATACCTCTGGAGCAGTTTGCAATAAAATTTCGTGAGAATTTTCTAAAATAATTCCAGGAGAAATACCAGAGAATAATTTCTGGAGAAAACTCTAATAGTATTCGGACGAATTCTTTCAGTAATTTTTGAAGGGATGAATGAAGGAAATTATTTCTTAAAGTATTCCTAAAGAAACCCCAGTAAACTTTCTAGAGGAATTCCTTAAGCACCCCGTGAACTAATTGCTAAAAGTATCTTTAGAAAAAATTCTGATAAATTCCAAAGAAAACCTCCTTGAGGAATTCCTACAGAGTTTTATAGGTTTGCTTGGTGTTGATTATATGATACAGTCGTTGAGGAAGTAACTATTTTAGAGAAAGATGTCAGAATGTCCTAAGCAGAACTGATTTAAATTTCTGTAGCATATTTTACCGTTACCCTGTGGAGATAAACGAAACTGTGAATTGGTAATGTGAATTCATGAATTGAACACCGTCTCGATTGCATTCTGCCAAAATCTAACGCTCGTAGAAGCGAGGCGAGGGCAAGCTCATTCCATAATCCATCCCAATTGCACACCTCGCCACCGTCGTCATCGTCGTACCATCTCCATTATCAATGATCACAAGAAAGAATGCTCCCAATAAAGTATGCAAATTTATGTGAATGGAAATTTATAGACGCGCATAGCAAACACGGAGCGTGAACACACGACGACGGCGTCAAACGGCGGCGGCTTCACTCGGTAAGGGCATTATCCTGCCTGGGCCCACGCGAAAAGTTCCTGTTTCCGGTGCTGCTGCAGCAGCAGTAGCACCATCACCAGGTCTTGGCGTCGGCATCATCACACGTTTTAGAATTATCCTACCGGCAAAAGTCGACTGTGTTAGGTACGTTCCATCCTAACGACCCGAAACGGGAGCAGAAGACCACCACTATAGGAGCCGGCAACCGCGACGACGCTTGGTTGTTGGTGTGATGCAGAGCTGAAGGCATAAATCAGCATGGAAAATCGCGAAAACTCCCACTTTCGCGTGAGCTCCGAGAGACGACTGGCTACGCCGGAAAACAGGGAAACGCGCGCGATAGCATGTTCAACGATGACTGTGCGGAAACTCTCGTCCATTCGCGTTCGTTGCCGGGAAGCCCAGGCCAGGCAGGCGGCTGAAACTGATATCATCATGATGATGTGTAAAAAGCTTATATATTGGGTGTGGTTTAATTTGCCACCAATTTGCATACTACACGAGTACGGTCTTCCTCGCGGAGCGCTGCGCCTGGTGAGTGCTTTTCGAAAAACGAGGAAACAAGTGAACCAAGATGCGACTCTCGACACCCCATCAGGAGCACCATATAGTCATCATGAGTGGGCTAGTTTCCAGCGAACTGGGGATACTACAGTATGCTTCATTAGAACGTGGTATAAAGTTTTCAGTAATTTGAACATCCAACGCCACCAGCGTTCTCTAAAGTAGTTTTAGTTTCAAAGGGGTTTCAGAGACATGTTGGTTTGTAGGGCGTTTAAGTGGTTTCAAAGGACTGCAGGGTTTGAAATCCCCATCAATTCCTCAAAACACGTAAAACCCTTAGAACCCTCTGAAATTTCCCTGGAGCCCTTTAGAGCCCCTGTCTAACGTCTATTCTGAACGCCGCTTCTAAATTTCCTCTGGAACATCCTGTCCACCTGAAGTGCCACTGAAAGTCTTGAAACGCCATTGAGAGTCTTTGAAGTTATCTGTAACCTTCCCAAAGATTTTTTTTGTAATTACGTTGTGAAAAGTTGAACATTTCAGTAGGGTGAAGTATGCTGAAATGGCCTACTTTTCACCCCTAATGCAAGTGTGCCGAAAAGTACTACTTTTCGGCACTCTTAAGAGTGCTGAAAAGTAGTATTTTTCGACACTTTTGCTCGTACGCCCTTTTTACTTACCACCATGCCTTCCGTAGATTCAGTTTCTACCTCTACATCTACTGAGCAGCTCGAATCCACATCAGTTCGGATTCGAACTACAAATCAAGTGTAGGGGCAGCTGCTGAATCTGCTTTTGCTTTTTCCCGTGTACAACTGTTTGACAACGGGAGCTCGATCATTGGTGACGCCTACTACACCAGAGCTTACCTGATCAAACGAAAAACTACGCCGACAAGCATGAGCGCGCGCACATGGTCCCTTTTGATACATGTTTGTGTCCACAGATCGAAAAAAGAATGTAAAATTCTGTGACATATAATGCACATAATTGGAGTGTGGGATATCACAGAAGTTTACATGATTAATCATGTAAAAGTCATAAAATATCATGTAAACTTCCATTACATGTCATGTAATTCAGCATGACTGAGTATTTAGATGACATATAACACAAATTTACATGATATATCATGTAAACCATCATAACAATAAGTTTACATGATAAAAATTAAGTTTACATGACGTGTAATTATTATTATTTTTATCTGTGTAGCTAGAAAAGATCGCGGGTGTTTTTCGTAATTACAAAAAAATTTGTATGCAACTCGTTGCAAAACTCGATTTTTTCAGTACTAGTCGTATTTATCCAACTCGGCAAGCCTCGTTGGATAAATGTACGACTCGTGCTGAAAAAATCATCATTTTGCAACTTGTTGCATAAATAACTATTCTGAAACCCATCTAAAATGGGAGTTAGTTCACTGTCGTCCTCTGATACGCTAACAGTCGTTTCCTCCGCTCCTTAATTCGCCGTGTCTACATTATTCTCGCCGTTCAGGTGCTCTGCTCATCGAAGTGTGGCTTTTTCGTTTCGTCAGAAGACTCCCGTTTCGGCTTGTAGCATGAAGGCTTTGCGGTATTCGTTGAGCTTCATGTAGATCTAACGTGTATCTTGAAAACAACACAGCAGTGCAATTTTCTCGCAGTTCGCTTCGAGGTGGAGTTTTTTTTATCCCAAAAGAGACGGGTTTGCTGCTTTCGCTTTTGTCTGTGCGCTTCACTTTCTGTCGGGTTTCATGCTGCAGCATTACCGCCCGTGCTACGTTCGTCTCCTCTAAAACCGCTCTGCACTATCTTCATTGAACCAATCGTTTCGTCGATCCCGTCCCAGCCAACACAAAGTCTTATATGATGTTGCATAGAATGCTAACGTGGAGGCCATATGCGTACATGCTTCCATTTACCCGCGTGTAAAGTGTACGTATATCGCCTCCACTTTTGCATCCTATGCAACATCATATACGATCGTGTGTTTGCTGGGGTTCCACATACGGAAAAGCTGCCTCATGGTTCTGATAGTATGCAGCAGCAATATCCAGTTGATCCAGTTGCACTAGATAGTAACCTGGCAGCTTGAAGATAATCTGCCTCTTGGAGTTTATAAGTTTGTGAATAGTCTGCTTACTAGCCCAATATAGTGAGTGGTTTCTTTAACTGCAGATTTCCATTACATAGCTGAAATCGTGTTGAAAAGTTGCACTTTAGTACCTTTACTGTTTTTCAGCTTGTCACATCCTGTAATCACCCCGTCCAGAACAGGAACTTTCCAACAAGGGCTCACACTTTTCACGTTTCAGTTAAATTAAGATAGATGTTTGGTACGTGAAAACCACACGTTCGCTCTGTCTCGGTGGCCATCCCGCCATCGATGATGGTGGCCACCTATAGAGTAGCAAAAGCTCAGCGTACTTCAGCCAGCGGTGGTGTGGTCTACATGCCAGAGTTTCTAGCGTAACGTACCTCCACTCCATGGAGTCGTGGTGTATGCACAATCGCGTGTATGTTCCCGGACAACGAATTTAGCCGGGTGTGAGGCTATAATTTAGAGACCATCAAACGGACCAGCCAACAACGCTCCTCGGCGCTCGGCACAGGAACTCGAAAGCGGCGGAACCACGGCAGAAAAACGGTTGTAGCACCTCCGAATGTGCGGCGAAAACCACCATCATCAAGTGCACGTTCTACCGCGAACTATTCTAGTGGAGCAACCCTTTCTCGTCCTGAAAAGGTCCTGTTGTGGGTTGGGTAACCGTGGCGCAGAGAAGCTGGGAAACGGGGCTTTTTGTTCGTCGGACGTGTTTGAATTTCAAACAGGTACACTCCCACACAGTCTAGTGCGACCACTCACTGACAAGCAGTTTGGTCACTAGATAGATGGTACTTGCTTACATGTGGAACGTGGAAATCGATGTTTGCAACCGAGCCACACCTCTACCGAACGAGCAAGGATTTTTCATATCACGGTTCCATTGCAGTCATGAAAACTGATCGTCTCTACTGCGTGTTAGCATGATTCATGAGAATGTGTACTCTCAAGTTAGCTTACGATCACTGGTTGTCACAACCTAGTTCAGATCATCGCACATAAAGTTAACGACTTTCCACGAATTGAACGCGTCGCTTCATAAAACATAAACCCGACCAGGCATCCTAGTAGGCAGGCTGTGCAATAACACATTCCCGTTCTAGTAGGCACTTGCCGAAGTCAATGGGACGAATCCGATGAATCATGGCCAATTGAGCAAAATCGCAACATGGCACATCTGCGTTCAGGAGTAAGAAGCATCTCCTTCTCCAGCTCCAGCCAGCTGAGCGGTGGAATGTGGGCGAAATGAAAGAAATCACAATTATCTATGTATCGCCACATGAGGACAACAACGACGACGACGACGACGACGCGTATTTAGCTCGTGACAAATGGGACACATCGACTCACTCTTACTACTGACTGCAGAGGAAGAAAGATGGGTTCGCCACTTGCATGTGGGACATTATCTCAGCGGGTGTGTGGTGCGACAGTTCGGGCATATTGCGAGAATCGAGATTGTCGTATGATTAATGAGTGCTTCCGAGTGGTTGTAATATCAGTTATGGGCTCCCCTGCTGAGATAACAAGGATCCGTTGCTTAAGTTGGGCAGTTTGCAACTCAAAGCATCTTCTGTCAACTTATCTTATATACACGTATTTTCATGGCTCAGGCGCCGTCCACAAATTACGTAACGCTCTAGGGGGAGGGGGGAGTATGACCGAGCGTTACGGCCCATACAAAAAAAAATTGGGTTTTCATACAAAAAAGTGTTACGGAGGGGGGAGGGGGGGTCGAAAAATGTCGATTTTAGCGTTACGTAATAAATGGATGCTGCCTCAGAATCAAGGATATATTATATTATACCCTAGAAGGGACTAAACTATAAACTATACATAAAAAGCTAATATTTTGCATAATTAAATTCAAATTTGTTCATTAAGAAATTGATATTAAAAGGTTCAAGAATTCCTGTAGGAGAATGAAGCTTTCTTTTCGAATTGCTAGGAATTCTCATAATGGTATCGCTCACCAATTCATCAATAAAACTGATCCAAAAATTCCCGTTGAATATTTGGATAACACAGTTCCACGTCCAAGCTTTAGTAACCCTGAGGAAATTTTTAGAACCCAATTCAGCGCAACTAGTGCCAAGAGTGGGGTCACGGTAGGATACATAAATAAACCATACGGAAGCTAAATGTTTGATTGGTGGTGACAGTTCTTACGTTAAGGGTGATTGTCCGTTGGAAGAAGATATCAGAAACAAGACAAACTTTTGCAAATACTAAGAGTTGTTGAATTACGTGCCCAGCAGATGATTCGAATCCGTAACTCTGTAGTTAAGATTTCTAACAACGTAAATTGTTCCATCAATTACACATACACATCGTCAGATAATACACATCCATACTAACATACGAGCAAATAAATTACCCTCCTTAATGTGGAGTAGGTAAAAGCTAAAACTTTCTTCAAATGAATTGCACAACTTATTCGCTGTTGGTATTAAGCAAAATTCGAACCCTACCTATCATCAATCTGAAAATTTTGATAATGCACGAAACAGCGAATTCGAGATCAACCAATGAATGTTATTTAAACAAAAAAATCGTAGTTTCTGCATATCTACCAATCTGAAAATCATTCAGGAGTTAAACAAAGAGTTGCAGCAAAAAAATCAGAAATCCTTTTACAAAGTATTCCAAATATTTTTAATGGTCATTTTCTACTTAGAGCGTAAGGAAGTAGAGATCAAAGTGGATAATGAAATGATAGATGAAGGCCCTATATTCAACGAATACATCGAATGCGTGAAACTTCTGCCGTACGACCTGAACTTTCAACAGATCCGCTTGGTTGGTAGTTCATATCACTATACAAAGACCTCTAAGAGTTCCTCCAGAATTGCTGCAGGCATCCCTAGCCAGGAATTATTTTCGGAGTTTATGAATTTCAGAAGGAGTTCCTTCAGCAGTTGCTCCAGGAAATGCTTTGGAAATTTCACCGAACTGTGGAAATCTTATTTGAATGTAGTAAGTTCCTGCAGAGATTCTTGCATGCATTTTTTTCCTGGAATCAATTTCAGAAATTTGTCCAGTAACACTGGTTTACAAAATAAAACGACAGTCGAGAACTTCTGTCAACATCCAAAATTTTTGAAGTACGGTTTAGCACTGATTTCGAAACCGAGCTTCAAAAAATTTAAAGTAGTGCAGTTTTTTGAGTTTTAGCTCAATATCGAGTTTTACAGCTTTTAAAAATATGGTATTTACTAAAATTCAAATAACTTGCGATTTGTTCAACCAATTTCAAATATTTTTCCACAAATAAAAAGCTGAATACAATACCATTCGATCATCTGAATGCAGGTTTGGCGTCAGATTGATAAAATTCAAGATATTGGCGAGATTTAGGGACGATCTCCTTAAATTTTAGCCAAATTTCCAAAAATATATGAAGAAATGTATTTTCTGTAATTCAGGAACTTCAGGAAGCCCTGCTGGAGTTTCTTCAGGAAGTCTCTTGGGACATTTTTATAGCAGTTTTTTCAGAAATGTTGAGAAAATCTTCGGGAGTTTTTGCAATAAATTCGCTCAAAATTCCTTCAGAAATTGTTGCAGATTATACTCTTATAAAAGATATTTTGAGAATTCCATCAAAAACTTCTCCTGAATTCCTTCAAAAATTCATCTAGGCGTCCATTCTTTTCTTTCTTTTGAATATACCACTTAGAGTTTTTTTTTAAGAAACTCCAGAGATATCCTTCGGGAAATGCCCATTTTTTTTAAATTCATTATTTGATTCTAAATTGAAAGTTTTTCGCAGGAGAAATTTCTGAAAGCAATCTTGGAAGAATGAATAGACAACTCAAAGAGGAATTCCTGCAAGAATTATTTTTAGAATTCCTGGAAATAGAAATGCGAAGAATAAGAATGAATATTTTAAGGAACTACTGGAGCGATTATTATTAAAATTTGTTCAGCGAAATTCTTACATTACATTTCCGAATGAAATGTTTAAGGAGCTTCTGATGGAATTCTTAAAGTATTTCCGAAAATAGCTTCTAAATATATTTTACAGCAATTCTTTGTTTAACTCCTGGAGAAATTTCCAAGACTATTTGTGGAATTCGTGGAAAACTCCTTGAGAAAATTTTAATAAGCTTGATCAGAAATTCCCAGAAAAATTACTAAAGGAACCGCTTGTGAAAATCAATAAGAAACTCAAGTATGTTTTAACATTCCTACAAAATCAACTTGGGGAATTGTTTGAGAGAGGGTTTGGAACAACAGGATGTATGCTTGAAAAGGAACTCGGTGAATCTTTTTGAGATCTCCTGTAGAAACTCTTGAAGAATTGAAAACTCCTGGAGGAATTTTTGAAGAGCTCGTGGAAAAACATAAGGACCTTTTGGAAAAACTTCCTGAAGGCAATCCTGAAAAAAACACTTCGAGATGATCAACATTCTTTTTTTGAAATTTTTAAAGGATGGCTTTTGAAGCAACAATTTTCAAATTTCTAGAAAAATCGCCAGAAGAAACTCATTCAAACCCTTGGATAAATGCCTGTATGAATCATAGAAAGCTTTAGAGAGGGACACTGGATGATACTACCAAGAAGCAGGAAGAAGAACTGGATTAACTTTACGAGGAATTTTCTTGAAAAAAAAAAACTGAAGGAGCATTCAATTATGAAACCAAGAGCCTATTTTTGTTCAAGTAATTCCTTGATATATTTCTTAATTTCTGAAAGTTTTCCCATCCTCCCATCCCATGCTCGAAAAAATAAGTGGTGAAGGCTCTTTCCAACTCGTTCGTTTGGGAAAATCTGGTAAAATGGTTAAACAAATATAAGAGCTTCCAGAGACACTGTTGGGAATACAATTCGATTGATAAATCTCTAGTGTAATTTCCAGACCAGCCTGTAGAATCTCCGTGGCAAATATTCAGATAAAACCCTTGAGAAACTTATACCAGATTCCGATTTTTTGTGTTTTTTTTCCATTTGATTTTTTGTTTTTTTTTTAATTCCATCTCTGACTGTGATCAGTATGGCGTAAGCAAACTTTATCTTGTTTATGTTTATTTTAACATATGCAAATTCAAAGTTAAGAAGAAGAAGTGGATAGGTTGTGGCGGGTTTGTTAAGCGGTGATCAACGTCAACGTTGAACTAAAAACAAATGTTAAATTTCTGAAACTCCAAAAGTGTATCTTTCAAAACTTTGCACTTAGAGAAAGTCATTTGTGAGCATCTGTCTCTCTGCAGTGATCTGTTGAATGTACAAGTTATTGATCACCTTTTCCTCGAACGACTTGTTATTGGGCATCTTTTTCTAATAAAGGCCCATCTCAAGTAGCCACTCCATTGCTGCCTTGTTTTATTTGATTTTTATTATGGTTTTATTACAGAAATATACAAATCGCACAACTTTATGACTACCTTTATCAAAATTATTTATTGATGACAGGATTTGTAGCATTTTTAAGCTATCTATAAAACCATAATTTTAGAGAAACAAAGCTGTTCAATATGGAACTTTTTTACTAGCAATAACACTGCAAGAACTCTCAACAGATGGCGTCTGTTGGTAGCAAGGCAGAAGCTATGCCAACTCTAGCCAATTTTGAAGAGTCAAAGAACATGAATTAGTTTTTCAGTAAGTTACACTCCCGTTCAAAAGTTTGGGTCACCCCCTCAAAAACATGTCATTTTTTTAGGCTCATATCTCCGCCAATTTGCGTCCGATTTCGAAACCCTAGGTTTCATTCAAAAGATAATAAGTCAAAGAAACTTTGAACATGATTTAAAAGAAACTTTTTCAAAAAATTTTGTATGTAAACTTAACCCAAAGTTGACAAATTTTCTAAAAATTGAATATAAACTTACGGCAGTGTCGCTGGAAGTTGGGTCGACCAAATGTAAAGATGAGAGCGGTAATATGACCCATTTTCTATTAGCTTTCAACTGCTTTTTACAGAACTTAGCTAAAAAATCTAGAAAAAAAGTTATTAAGTAAATTAATCCTTGATGTCATCGACCAAAAGTTTGGGGTCACCTCTCAATATGATGTGTAGGCTAAAAGTTTGGGGTCACTATCGTAAAACACGGAAAAGTGATTTGGTGATATCTTCGTCATCTATAGTTCAATTTTAATTATTTTTGGCTCATTTCAAAGATAATTAACTAAATTTACGTTTGATGTCTTTAACTTAACGTATTTAACGATTTTTGTACCTAAAAATGTTATGTAAAGTTAGCACATTTCACCACGCTTCAAAAAATGTCGCAACTTTACGTTAAGTTTAAGTATGTAAATTTCAACAAATATGTGTGGTTCAATGTCTATGTAGTAAGTATCATTCATTTTGTTTCAAATAAGCCAAGAAGAACTAAAATTAAATGAAAGCTGACAAAGATATCAACAAATCCCTTTTCCATGTTTTACGATAGTGACCCCAAACTTTTGGCCGATACATCATTTTGAGGGGTGACCCCAAACTTTTGGTCGATGACATCAAGGATTAATTTACTTAATAACTTTTTTTCTAGATTTTTTAGCTAAGTTCTGTAAAAGCAGTTGAAAGCTAATAGAAAATGGGTTATATTACCGTTCTCATCTTAAAATTTGGTCAAAACTTCCAGCGACACTGCCGTAAGTTTATATTCATTTTTTAGAAAATTTGTCAACTTTGGGTTAAGTTTACATACAAATTTTTTTTGAAAAAGTTTCTTTCAAATCATGTTCAAAGTTTCTTTGACTTATTATCTTTTGAATGAAACCTAGGGTTTTGAAATCGGACGCAAATTGGCGGAGATATGGGCCTAAAAAAATGACATGTTTTTGAGGGGGTGACCCCAAACTTTTGAACGGGAGTGTATATCTAATGAGCAATAAATTGATGATATGCCATTATTGTCCTAGAATTTTGACAAACTAAGCTGTATCAGCTGATTTTTCTTTTTGTATGTGAGAGTTTTACTAAATTAACAGTTTATTTTATTTCATGATGATAATATTCATCATTTTAGAGACGCATTGCTTCTACATACCCATTCTCCTCCTGAACATTTCATGTAATTGATGAAACTTCTCTGCACTTTCACGTTATTGCTGCTCTTAATAAGGCGGGCGGCATCTTTTCAAGATCAGGCTGGAAGATGCTCCTCACGAAGTTGAGGTTTTGATTTATAAGTCAGTTTTATTGGAAAAATGCTTACGAGAATCTCTCATTGAGCAGATTAAAATTTAAAATGTTACTTGGGATATAGCTGAAGCGGTAAGTACGCGAGTATTGTATTGTAGGTGACGGGTTCGACTCTCAATCGGTTAAGCAACTTTTCGTAATGGAAATTTCCTTGTTTTCCTTGGGCATAGATTATCTTCATGCCTTCCAACATGATTACATTAGCGTGGTTCAAAAAATCGTTTTTGCTCCACACCGCTTATTCGATTCGTAACCAGATGCTAAGCCTTCTCTCAAAAATTGAGCTGATTTGGTTGAAAATTGAGAGTGCACAAGCCCTTCAAAGTTTGTATGGGAATTACTATGGGAAAACATCGTTTTTCATTCAATTGACCGTAGAACTTCCCCAACTGCCCTAGAGTGTTAGTTGACCCTTGGTACTTCTAGGCTACTTTATCAGCCACAACTTTGCCGAAGACCACATTCAAATCGGACGCCTCATTATCCGTTATGTGTTCGACAAACTTTTTGCTTTTTTCTACACCGTGGGTACCCGGGTACCCTGTCGGCCACATAAGGGTTAATTAGTTATTGATTTTTATCTGGAATGAAAATCTTTGATCATGATGGTTACACTATTCAATGGGCATCACTGCAATTTGCCTTGAAACATAGTAGCCATGATTTCTGTGTGCTATCTTTGGCGCCATGTGCAGCAATGTTGCCTGCTGGGAAGCTTTACGATCACTGTTAAAGTTTCTCCAGTCGGATACGAATCGAAAACTAATTAATGAGACGTCCGATTTGAGTGTGGTCTTCGGCAAAG
The DNA here is from genome assembly GCF_035046485.1 of Aedes albopictus. Taxonomy (NCBI): domain Eukaryota; kingdom Metazoa; phylum Arthropoda; class Insecta; order Diptera; family Culicidae; genus Aedes; species Aedes albopictus. The sequence goes on from NC_085138.1 coordinate 228,605,433, forward strand.
TTGTAGCTGATAGAGTAGCCTAGAAGTACCAAGGGTCAACTAACACTCTGAAATGCTACGGTTAAATGAATGGAAAACGTCCTTTTCCCATAGTAATACCCATACAAACTTTGAAGGGCTTGTGCAATCTCAATTTTCAACCAATTCAGCTCAAAATTTGGGAGAAGGCATAGAATCTGGTTATGAATCAAATAAGCAGTGTGGAGCAAAAACGATTTTTTTGCTAGAAGTTCAAATTAAAAAATGAACCCCGTTGGTTTGCATGAGGTGTCGTTCAAACCAACGGGGGTAGACGGTATTATTAATATTTATTAAAGACACTTTAACATTGAGGTAATCTATTGAAGGGTTTAAAAGTAATCTTTAAAGATATGTTGCGGAATCTCTATAAGAAATGTTGAAAACTCTGAAAATTTACAAAAGAAATTCATTGAACATTTTTAGGAAAAACTCAGGAAAAATGTGAAATAGAAATATTGAGAAACAGAAGCATGGAGAATTTTTAAAGGAATGAAGAAAATTAAAAAATGTATGATTGAAAGATTTTTTGAAAGAATATCTGCTCAAATTCGTTGTCGAAGCTATAGAAAATCATCTAATAATATCCTTAGAGAAATATCAGGAGGAATCCTTTGACTAACTTCTAAATAAATTTCTAGATAACTTCTTGAATTTGTAAGGAATAAGAGAAATATTTCAATGAAAGCGAAGAAAATCCTTGGAAGAAGCCTCAATACATTCCCAGGTATTTAGGAATTTTAAGAAAGAAACTTTCACTACAATTTTGAGAGCACATTATTTTTGCATTTAAAACTAAAATAGTTTCCAAAATATAATATAAAAATATAAATTGCTTAAAATAAACTAGAGAAATTCGATTGTTTGAGAATACTGATACAATACAAATAAAACATATCATCAATCCCAAATTACTGAAAATATTAAAATCTTGATAACAGTTAAAATAAACTTTAGCATCATCCTCCTTTTCGGCGCCCCTCTAAGGCTAGTGCCCTTGGCGGGGGCCAACCTGGCCAACCCCACGCTACGGCTCTGCAAATGGTACAAGACCCTATTCGAGTTCTGGATCTAACGATATATCATTTGCAAGTTTTTGGTGAACCAAGAAGCTTTGACAAAGTCACCATCATGAGATATATGAGGTATACAATTTGCATGTCCACTGACTGACTGACTATGAGCAAAATTCAGAATAAAATGAACCGTCATTTATAAATTATTGACCTACCAAACACCGTTGCAGCATCTGCATTAGAATCAGAAACCATTCATAAAATAGCGTACCTTACCCAAAAAATAAAAAAAATAGGAGGAATGCCAACTCCATAAACAACTGTGCTTCAATTTCTCCACCATCGCACCTGAACCTCACCCTACCCAGGTAGCCAGCAAAATTCAAGCAACAACAAGAATTTCATTTCACGCCACACTTGAACGCATTCTGCGAATTCTTGCACGACTGAAAATGCATTCCTCGGCATAGCTCAAGGATACATTTCCGCGTTGTTCACTGCTCTATAGCTAGGTATTACATTTTCTTCTCTTCCAATTGAAGCCCTCCTGCATTTCCGCCGAAACGAAACCGGAACATTGGTCTTGAAGTTTCTTCGTAGAACCCTGAATCAGCTCGACGACGCAAGGAAAACTCACAACTTGTAGGTAGCATTTGAAGTTGGAAGTTCCGTTCCCTTTCCGAGCAGGTTGTAAATTACACACTAGTTAAATTACGATTAGCCACCCTCTCGGTCGGCCGCGTCTATTGGCAAGTGTGTGGTGTTCTGTCAGGAAGGAAAAAAAACACAGAATTCCTTTAACTCACAACTCTGCGACTACAGATACCTACGTTGTGATAAATTACTGCTGACAGGCGCTGGGAACGCCTCCAACAACGCCAGCAGCACCAAGCACCAGCTAACGGGGTTAAAATACTAGATAGCACTGAAAGGCGAAAAAACGAAAACGTTCGAATCCGCCACAGTTGGCACAGTCTAGGCTCAGTGTGTAGTGTATAAAATTTTCTGCCTTGTAATTTTCACATTACTTCCAGTGAACCACCACCGCCCAGGCGACGGTGGTGGTGGTGGCGAAGCGTCTAGTTTCGAATTTTCCCGCTCCGACACGTGTGCTCTTAAATATTTATTTATTTATGAATTCCTTCGGTGTTCGGTGTCTTCTCTCGGTTGGCTGGGATGGTTCAATTTTTGTATTAGGTAGCTTGGTTCCTACTTTTCTATCCGTCCAGGCTTGGAAAAGCACCCCCGCTAGGCTAGGAAACGACGAGGGACTCGATAATGGGAGAAAATTGCCAGTTGATTACGGCCCAAATTGGAAGTGTGTTTCTTGTGTTGCGGAAATTCTCATATATACACGTGTGAAAGTGAGAAATTTATCGCAATCTGCACATTCCGGGAAAAGTGAAATCGGTAATTGAATGATATTGCGTCTTCATTTTGAGTAATTGCGCATTTGGACGACCTTGTTGAAACTGACAAAGACTTTCCAAAAATCTTCATCAAATAAATAAAATCACAAAACTGTCTTATGAAACCCCTAGGAATAGAATATAAAGAAAAGTATACAACTATATTACCTTCGTAATGCTGTGGCAGTTGAAAATTGCGCCTCGCTGAAAATATGGAAGAGTGAATTACAAAACAGAAAGCAGTTTTGGGTCAGTTGTGGACTAGCTTAGCATAAGATAAAAGGATACAAGTATCGTAAATCAGGGGAACATAGATCTACTAGATGCTTCGCGAAATGTTCAAATAAACCATGTCTCATGACATTGGTATGGATAGTGCCTCATTGAGTGCCTTGGGATGAAACAGTTTCTTGTGTTTACAATATTCAATTGAATAATATTAAAAGATCATTGTTTGTAGCGAAATTTAGAAACTTAAACCTGATACAAAAAATTTGGATGTTGAATAATTTCATTTTGTCTAAATTGTGGTATGTAGCGCAAGTGATTCCAGCGCCAAATAAATTCATTGCTGAAATAACAAAAATAATAGGAAATTTTTTGTGGATGGGTCACCTGTTCAAAATAAATAGAAACCAATTATATCTACCCAATGAGAAAGGAGGATTAGCCTTAACTGATGTTGGTAATAAAATTAAAGCTCTTTTCATTCGAAATATCCTGTACACCTCAGTTAAAAACGGTTCGATTCCCTCACAAGATTTTCTATTCAAAAATAGAAATAAACTTAAATTAGGAAGAACCTTCAATATTTACATAAAGGAAGCAGAAAATCTTGTGAGGATCCCATTTTTAAATACTACGAAGCAAATTTATTTATATTTGATTGAAAACATGCGAATTCTGCCTGCGGTTGAAGTGAAAAACACGAACATTATATGGCAAAATGTTTGGCTGAATCTAAATATGAAGTTCATTGATTCAAACCTTAAGACAGCTATCTATTATTTTGTAAATGGAATTGTTCCAACCCGTAGCAAACTTTTTAGACACAAAATTCGTGGAACAGAAGACGATAATTGTAAAATTTGTGACAAATTAGATGACGCAGAACACCGTCTGAAAACATGTAAAAATTCTATAAATGTTTGGAAATTCGTACTGGAGCTATTAGAAAAACAATTAAAAATTGATGTTTCAGACCCTTTAGAACTTTTAGATAAAACAGTAGGTAAAAATAACGAAAAGTTAGGTCTTTGGATAATTGCAAATGCTATAAATTATAACCTAAAAAACTACACAACCAGTAATGTAACTGATTTTAAACAATTGATTCATTCAGGATTATACCACAAGAAGCAATATTTTGATAAGGAATTTGGCACATGTGTAAATTTAATTCATAAGATGTAAGTTTTGTAACGTTTAAAGTCTAATAAAGGTTTTTAAAAAAAAAAAAAAAAAAAAAAAAAAAAAAAAAAAAAAAAAAAAAAAAAAAAAAAAAAAAGTGTTATTGTATTTCATTCGTTAATTATGTGAAAATTAGGTTTCAGTATTGCATGAAAATAGAATTTACGAACCAAATAATTATGTCACAATCATTACAAAAGCGTGGCATAGGATGCATTTCCGTGATATATTTCGAAAGTTAAAATAAAGCTAAAAATGTTGGAATCATTATAGTTTACATATATTGGCTCTGGAATCATTTGTAGATGACTCGTAATGTGTAGCTGATATTCAAAAAAAAAAAAAAAATCAATGTGCAGTACACAATATTATAGAAAAATATTGAGTTGAAGAAATTAAGAATGTTTACTGTCTACTTACGTTGGTCTTAGAGGATTCAGGGGCTTCTAGGATAAATCCAGAAATATTTTAGTATCCTGAATCTAAAACGCTTTAATATCCACTGAAACTCATATGATATGGCTTCAAGCTTCCTCAAATAAAGCTGAATCTCTTTGGAAGAACCTAAAATCCCACAGGGGGAAAATCTGCTCAACAAACACCCTAATAAGACGGTCCGGGTAGTGTGGGGTTAAGGCCGTCTTCTACAACAAAAGTAAAAGCCAGAACTACTCTGTCCTCGACTCACTAAACACATTCCAATGGTCGCCAAACCCTACGTCTCTCCGGAACCACCAAGAAGACATTGGTTCAGAGAGGAGCTAGTGCACATCGCACCCTCAAAGTTAGCTGCGTAGCCTGCAGCAACGAACATCGGTGACTCGCTTTGAAGAGCCCACCACGATAGCATGCTGGCGCTTAGCCAGTTTCCCGAGTGGTTCTCACCACTCCCTTTGTCCTCGGAAGGAGGGCAGGGTCAACCCCACGCCCGCGCCAACTTGTTTTGCAAGCATCAAGAACTGATGCCAACGTGCAACCAAATCTGTCCTGTTGAAGGCAAGGGTATCACTACCCTCAGGCCCTATCAACTGCACTAGAAGATTGCTGACAGTAGTGTCTCAACTTGCCTCGGCTCTTACCGGGGACCCCTTTCCAACTGCGGGCTCGAATCCATCCCAGTAAACCGAGGCCACGACAGCAACGCTACCAGAATGTGCCCTCCGCGATCTCTTAATCGCTGTAAGGGTCGATTTCGACCGCATGGCACCGGACTGGCATGAGCTATGAAGCCGACTCTGAACCCCTGGACCACCTCTTATACCGCATCTGAACTAGTTATTCTCCAAGTACACGCGCCACCTCCTCTGTAGCTCCAAGACGATATGGATGATAGTCGTTGAAACGGTATTCCAACCAAACTCGTCCCTAATCCTCTGGACAAGATTGTCCGGAATTGTGCCTTCCCCGTATGCGATCAACACTTCGTCGTACATGACTCTCCATAACACCGGAACCTTACAGGACTCCGTAGGTTATGTGAGAGCACTTCCGACTCACCTCTGTATCGTAAACTAGTACACGATTTCGGAAGTAACTTCCGATAATCTTGTACAGGTACCCGGGTATCTCCAGACGCAGGAGCGCATCAGCAATAGCCAGCCAACTGGCACTATTGAACACGTTCTTTACATCCAGTCACTACTGGACAGTAACGAGTCATCCTTCTCTTACACTGGAGTGCTCTCTCGGCAGTTTCCCTTTGTAGGAGCCACTACATTTCTCGTCTTGGCCATCACGATCATGTAGGCATGTTCTCATGGATTCGCATTGGCACTCTGACAGAGCCCCTCGTAGCAGGCCTTTTTCTTGCCCTTATCTTTGTCTTCAACGCGGCTTTTGCAGCGGCGCAAAACATCCGCCGTTCGTTTCGCTCTTCCTCAGACCGTGCTCGCTGCATCCGCCGCCTATCCCGTAGGCGCAGGCGTGGCGCAGGTCCGCAACCGCTTAAGTTCACCAGTAAGCCGGTGGTCTCCCATTCTAGGGTGAACTCGCCTAGGCATGGTCGCTTCGCACGCACTCGAGCGCGTCACCGTCTATCAAGTACGTTTCGCTCTCGGCGTCTCCCTTAATACCTCTTCGTCGAAGTATGATGTCTCCCACTTGCGAAGGCTAGGTCTTGGCCTAGCCGCCTCTTCCTCTATCCGCTGTCTGATGCTATTGTAGTCGATACTGAGCGAACCGCGAGCTGATCGCTGTGAGTGCAGCTATTATCGTCTACTCTCCAGTTCAAACTACTTGTACAGCCAGGACTACAACATTTCGACTAAAGGTATTCTGAGTACCGACATAAGCCAGATCGACATCTAGTACAGTAATGTTCCGATTTTATCACGCCCTTCGCGTGTCAGTCCTTCGTTTTTTCATTAATTTGCAGCTTCATTTAAGAGCAAGTACTTCCCCTCTTCTTCAAGATGAATGCTGAAGGCATGTTTTACGATGATAAAAATATTTAAAATGCGAATAGATTTTATAGAATATTTAAAAGCAGTTTTGAAAAGGGCGTGATAAAATCGGAACAATACTGTATAGCCAGTGTCTCTAGCAGGATCTGACCCCACTGGTTCGTGAAACGGTTTCCCCATTCCACGGCTCAGGCATTAAAGTCATCCGCTATTACCAACAGCTTTCACCCTGTTAGCACGGTCGTCATACAGTCCAGCAACTGCGTGAACTGCTCGATTGGCCACCGCGGAGAAGACCCCGTTTACTTTGGCGACCACGAAGCCCTCATAGGTACTAGACACCAACTCCTGGTCGGGGTATTTACCCGTCGTCCATATCACCGCCATTTTTGCTGGACCCATTCGCGACCCAATTGCCGTTGCCGGTGGAACATTTGGAAAGATTGTCTAATTTGAAGCGCATTAAGTAATTAAGTAATTGAGCGCTAATTATGTGGAACCAACCTATTAACTACCATCCGCCTCCCACACCTTCAATTTGCTGCCGTAATAGTAAGATGGAGCCACCTGGCATTTCATTACAATTCAAAGCGGAAAATGCCAGAGGTCGTTTTGACCCACCTCAAGGTGCGTTTTGTCCCCAACAGTTTTTCAGCACCCAAAATGTAACACTTTTTTAAATTGTTAATTTGATTCGGTAAAATTGATATCACGCGGACCAAAAGTTGGCGTCTCTTAGTCGAACAGGAAGTAAACTAACTTTTAAAACGCAAGACACCCATAAAATCATCTTAATCTTAGTTATAGGGTTTGCTTAGGGGGTGCATATTACCCCACCTTCCCCTACTCGGTATGGAAACGCTATGATGACGATATCCGTCCCTCACTCAGAAACCGCTTGGCAGTCCCATGACTTGTGTCCTGGTTCCAGACACCTGAAACAAACCTCCGGTCCGGTGGCTCGTGGAAAATCAGTTGACGAGCTCTTGTTGTTGCCGCAGGGCCGTGACGAGCTCTTCCGCTTCGGTGACCTCGTCTACGTTTTTCTCCTTAAGAATCGCATCTGCTGTATGAGCCTTAAACTCTACCTCTTGGCGAAGAGCACCTCTCTCGCCTAATTTTTGTAGGCAGCGCGCTTGCGTTCCTTGTCGCGATCTAGTTCTAGGATCATATCACCCGTCTGATGCTGCGAACGTTGACAGCCAGATCCATGAAATTGGTGTTGCTTCGCATCGCCTTCAAGATGTCCGAGTACTTAGACTGTTCGGTCTTGATTACGAGCACGTCGTCTTTCTCATACTTGGCACCAACTTTTTACACATTTTTGGTTTTGCGTTCCTGATCTCCTTGAGCTGTAGGATTTTCTTCTTCCTCTTTCGCTTGATTTTCGTCCAAGGGGGGTTCTCAATTTGGTTCACACTACTCTGTGGTTGCTGAAGGCCTAACAACGGTCGCATCCCCCTGTTCCATTCCATCAGGGATGGGCCAGCCTTTTCTGGCCTACCCTTTCCAGCTTTCCGGGACACTTGGCTGGGGTCCAACTTGCCGGCTTTACAGCCGACCTTCGGGGTTAGTATTGTCCTAGTCTTGTGGGCATCGCCAGACAGCTCCTCACCTGACGGCTGCCTCACCCACTTCCGCTTATCACAAGCAGTCGCATCCGCCACATCTTTTGGACTTCCTGCGAAAGCGAAGGCCTCCGTCTGGGTAGACTTCGTCTCCTTCACTTTCACCGGTTCCGCCGCTGCTGCAGTTTTCACGAGTCTCACGTGATTCTATTTGGCATCGTCCATCGACTTACGAAGTCGCAACAGAGCCATTTTCATGTCCATTGTACTTCGTGAACGCAAAGTCGATGATCTTGCCAAGCTGCTGCTCCACGCTTGCGCTATGTGCACAGCTTCCCGCTCCTGACTTCTCGCTTCTCCTTCTTAACGGAGATCTAGCCAATCCACTTTTTTGCGAAGGGGTCAGCCTCGCCATTACCACTTTAGTTCCTGATTGATTTGTTTTATTTAAATTATTCTTCATACCGTAAACCGGGGTCAAATTGATCAGCGGGGTGAAATTGATCACTCGGGTACTACATTGTAATTCCATACTAGGAACTCTTAAGCGTCGTAAGGATCTTAAATTTTTTACGTCATCTGATTCGTAGATGTGTAGAGATGAGTGTAGACTTTTGATTTTTTAGAAAAAGTTAGTTTTGCCTTATTTTTTCAAGGAATTTGCAATGTATTTCTCATTTAGCTGAAATCATTGCTTCTAAACAATCAATTGCTAATAGGACTTCCCGTGAATTCTCTGTTTTAACATTTTTGTGGAGCCTTGGTTGGGATGTTATGCAGCTAATCAGAACATGAAATTGTTATAAAAAGTTCATTTTATGAAGAAATAGTCATTTATTGTAATAGAAATCACATATTTCAAATGAAATTGCCTACCTTTAGGCGTTTAAGGGGAAATTTCGAAATTTAATTTTGCATTTAAAGTATTAAATTCACTCTTTGTAAGATTTTAGATGCGTTATTCGGTTTTAGAAGAGCAAAATTAAGCGGTGAAGGAAATTTTCCTTTCCAACCGATGCTTAATTGTGTACTGATCAATTTCGCCCCAAAGTGGCATTTCCAATATTTTGATATTTGAAGTTAATTAACTTAAACTTTAAATTTTTTGAACAAAATTCTGTCACATGGTTCCATGGAGATCCACTGGGTACTGGTTTTACAGAAATTCTTTTGGCAATATTTGAACAGGCACTGATGTTATCCGCAAAAGTTGTTTTAAAGTGATCAATTTGACCCCGGATTACGGTACTTAATCCCACGAGTTGCACGGGAAGGAGGTTCACCACGCCAGAGCTCTGCATTAACGTGGTAAGGGGCTGTTCATGAATCACGTAGACCAAATTTTGGCCATCCCCTTCGTACATACGAAAATATTGAAATTTATTTGGAGCGTAGACTTTGGCCGGACCCCCCCCTTCAAAAATCCTACGTGGTTTATGAATGGGCCCTAAGGGATGAAATACTGTGTGTGGGTAGGGTGTCCTAGTATCCCACAGGCTCCGTTAACAATTCAACATCTTTTTCACCATCAGATCACTTATTCCTCGGCACCGGTCTGCATGCTGATTTGCTGATTAGCATGCATCCTGACGTGGCAGGCGCCACTCTCACCAAACAATTGAAAATCACCATCACTTACACACTGAAGATACCTGTCAGTTCCAAGCAATTATCGCATTGGTTCCTCATGCGTGGCCGATAGTGACTAGCAACTACTGGCGGCCAATCGAGCTCAAGCTCAATCCTCCATTCACAAAATAGTTTCAAGACTGCAACGTTTATTTTCCCGTCTTAGATGCATTAAAAACAAATATGTGCCCTGAGCGTAATGACACCCACGCCAATCACCCACATGTGACCAATTCGAGCGGCTGACCAGCATTTATCGGCGTCACCGTCGGCACACTTTAACATTTGTGGAGTAACAAGTAGGGCGAACTACGAAACAATACAATCGCCAATACCTATCTCGGTGGCCACCGTCGATATCTCCGATCTGCCCACCCGGAAGAAAGTCCACACCGGGCCATCGGGTGGCGGCGGCAAGGCTTTTAAATTTGCAGGGCATTCGATATCCCGGAACAAATGTTGTGTAGAAATTGTGTAGGTTTTACATTGGGTTGGAAAGGAACGCAGAGGAGGATGAAGTTTGTAATTCGAATCATTTTTCTGGACTACCGTATTGTAGGGTTTGTAACCCTCCTCGCTTATCGAATGGTGGCTCAGTCAGTAGGTACCTACCTACAACTTTTTTTTTCGTCTACTTTGACTCGGGCGTAGAGAGGATTAAGAAAAGGCGATCAATGATGCTGGAATTGATTGCTTTTCTTCCACCCCGATGCCCGCACTTGTTCCACGATGATGGTTTGGGTCAAATCAACTTTAACGAAAGAGCACAGCCGGAGAGCAGGTATACAGTTTCCCATTTGTGCAAGGGTCACGCCGCTACTGCTGATGCTGGCCGGGCGATACACCATTCTATCGGCTACTGTATCATGGTAAATAGGATTAGGAAGGATCTGATAATTGATATCGAAGTATTTATATTTACTCGACCCCTCGTGCGTCGTCCGGATCTCGGACAGTCAGTGGTGTGGTGGACCGATGGTTGAGAGAAAGGAAGCATCACGTTCGAATCAATAGAGCGGAGAAATTTGGTGGGAGTTTTAAAAATCGATTATTTAACATTCATTCTGCTGAGAGCCATAGTCTTCTTTCAAATATTGTTGGTGGTCTGTTGTCAGCCTTCTAGCGCGCGCCTTTACGTATTCTGCTTATTACAACGGCGTGCGTGCGTGAAATCGACTGATTTCTACAATAGTCACTAATGTTTTCAATTCGATGCCTACACACATAAAACTAGCACCAACATTATCACGGTTCAAGAGACTATGTATTTCACACGTCAAAGCTGCCTTTTGAACAGCTACTCTGTCAAATTTTCAATACTTGACTAAATTTGTATCTTGACGAAGTTCCTGCAAACGGATATTTTTGTTTGAACAATTTTGTATAACCTTTTAATATTTATTGAGGCACCAATAAACTATAATGTTCGCCTCGATGATGATGATGGAATTTTATTGTATTGACGTAATTTACTCTATTTTTTGTGTAGTCTACAAAAGTTTGAGTCTCGCGCGCGGTGACAGGTATAAATGACTTTTTTGTATTTATTTATCATATGGAATATTTGTACTGTTGAAGGATTCTGTAGAGTAGTAGTGAGTTGTCTAGTTGAATGTCGGGAATTTCTTGAGAATGAGAATATTGCCGACTGTTTTGACATCGCGCGAACGTTATCAATCCTCGCAATATTTTTGATTTTCTGATTTTTCATGATCACTAGTAATGCTTGCAAACATCTGTAGTTGAGAGCATCAGTATTTTAAAATTTATGTTTTTACTGAATAGTGTGACAAATTATAAAGTTGTTTATATCTGTGAAAATAATCGGACCGTATTAAGTTTGCAAATCTGATTACATTGTTTATAATTAATAATTATCTTAAAGATATATCGTCTAGCTCAAACCTTTGTAGGGGTATGTGGCGGGACCATCATCATCATCATAGAGCAGTAAAGACGACAGCTTTTCCTCAATTTTATTCGACTGTAAAATCCAACAAACTTTTGAATTATTGTTCGGAATCCCTCCAGCACTAGGAATTTTGATTTATAGTTCAAGGTGCTTTTGAAAGTTTTTCCAAGAGTTCTGTCGTTAATTTCCTCACGATTCTTGAGATACACATTAGAAAGGAGAGATCAATGGCCTTAGATTCAGCCATGCGTTTATATTGCCGAAGAAATTGTTTTGATTGTGTTCTTCGAAGGAATTCAAAGAACCCAATTAATAATATCCGTTAGAACCTTCAATTTATACTTATCACTCTTAACCAACCCATCCTGAAATACAAAGTGACCTGCTCACATATGTCGCTCTATCTTCACACCCCAATTGCCAACCACAAACGTCAGCTCCTCTAACAGACACAGAAAACCGCATACACAATCGCTTATTTTCTCCGATATGCATAATTAACCTCTCCGGAAAAGAATGCGATCTCACCACTCCGCTCCTGACTCGGCGGCACCATGCTTGACTTGAGCGCTTGAGCCGTTGAAGAAGCCAAACCGCAGCAGGCCAACTCATCCCACAACGCAACGCCGCCAACTACGACGAGGAGCTGCAGGTCAGCTGCAATCTCCAGCTCACACACAGTAGGCGAGCCGTCTCGTCGATAGGCAAAATTGTTGCCTTCCTGCGACAATTTTAATTAAATTACACAAAACATCAATTGAATTAATTCCCTCATCAGAGAATGCAGCCCGCGCCTAACTTCCAACGGCGGCCACCGTCGAGAGCGAAATCACGCGCTTTGTCGAGGGTGACAAATAGGAGCAGACAGAGATACCTACTCTGGGCTCAAACCCGGGCGACCTCGAGGGCACTCCGCCGACAGGCCGCTTATAAATAGACAATAGGGCGATAAATTATGTAACGCCTGAGTTGCAGTGGAAATTCCGCCCGGTTGACATTCCTGCCTCGATTTTTTTGTGGCAGTCACGACGACAGGACAGGACAGGAGGAGATCAACGACGACGACAACCAGAACGGACAGCACCAGATGCAAACTGCCATCGCCCGGTTGCCGCGCCGTCCGGAATCACCGCACACTCATCACAACGCAGGCTGCGCTGGTCGCCTCGGGGATTCTCGATTTTTTTCTCTGCCGGGTGCTGCTGTCTCCGGAACAATTTCTTTGACTTCCGTCTGCTGGACCCGTGCGGCGCGCAGTGGCGTCATTGTTCCCCAGTTTGATGCTGCACACCGAAAGGGAGCGACGGATGGCACGGATGGCAGAAGTGGTTCACCACAAATCTGCGTCAATTAAGCATCGGAATCGGATGGACCCGGTAAACGAGCGGGTTGAGTGTGGGACATTCAACAGGATCGATTGCCCGAGGCGAAACAGTTGTCACACTATGGTGGGTTGACGGCGGTGGAAAAAAAGTTTTGCGACTACGTGTCAAATATTCGAAGGAATTGCATTGGAACGTTGACGTAGCGAAGGAGTTGTGATGATGTATTGAAACCGGTAAAAGGGTTTGTGTACTTTGTTGGTTTTTGTAGCTTGTTTGTATCAGAACAAACCACGAATTGATGACAGCTGATTTAGTTTGCAAGTTAGTTTTGTAGCCAACCTTCTAAGAATGAATTTGGCGACGAGGGCAAAGGAAGGACCGCAATCCTCAAATTCTTTTCAACCAATCTCACCCCAAAGACATCCTACGACGATCTCCAGCCATTTCACGCCTGACTCAGCTGATTTCTCACCAGCATCAGCAGAATGTTGCCCACAATGGGGGAACGGAACAACGTAACGTCTATCATCGAGTCTCGGGCCAGCAGAATACAGGAGTTCTGGATGGACCGATGAAGGTTAAAAATGCGTCAACAGCGTATTTCCTCAACATCCCCGTGACTTAAAGCTTGACGAGACGGGTTTCTAGATTGAGCTAGATTGACCGCCCGTAGATGTTACTCCAGTATCGCCGAGACCAGCTACACTCATCCAAGGAACCAATGGAATATCTGCCGGGAACTAGCAGGCTCCTAGTAAGTGTTGCTGGTCAGGTCAGGTTGCTGGTCAAAGTGGGAAGGGAAGTGATGATTTCTGTAACAGTCGTTTGTGTCCACAGCAGAGATGTCCATATCCTCAGTGTCGGAAAGAGAAATAGAAAATACACCACTCACGCTGTGTATCTCAACAGGAGCCCGTCTCTTATGTGTGGATCCACCACTGCGATCCGGATGCGCGCAAGCTTGGTGGGTAGAAATAAATCTCTTAGCTCCATGAGCACTAGGCCACACAGCAGTGCAGCGAGAGCGATTTAAAATTCTCTCCGGTGAAAGTGTAAAAAATCACCCGGGCGCGCGCTCCAGTGAGGTTTTTGCACCAGAGTACGCGCTGCAGTGAAACACCGGAGAGTTCTCGCCCCGGTGACACCATGGTGATGATTCGGTTACTGCTGGGTGAAAACACGGGAGAGCGCCGGAGAGCGATGCGCGCGAAAGAGTGAGCCACACTCGATCCAAGGCGAACGAGCAAGAGCACACACTAGCACTTGGTCTATCCACCACCCAAAACAAGAGAAACTGGCTTTTTGGTGTGGTGAAAAATTTTCCTATCCCCAGTGTGGTCGATAAACTGACGCCGCAGTGAATCGCTACGGTGAAATGCCATCCTGTCCTGTCCAAGGCGATCAAAAACCAACACTACGTCGACGGTTATCTAGAAGGTATCGACTCCGAAGAAGAAGTCGAAGTTGCTGAAAGCAACCACGGGAAAGCAGGCTTCCACATAAGGGGCTATTCATAAGTCACGTAGACCAAGATTTGGCCATCTCAGACCCCCCTCCCCTCTCGTAGACTATTGTCCATATAAAAAAATTAAAATGTATGGAGCGTAGACTTTGGTTGGTCCCTCCTCCCCCAAAAAGTCTACGTGGTTTATGAACGGGCCCTAAGCAATTGGGTATCCAAACGGACATCGATTCTCGAAGCAGTCGGAGAAGTGAACCCAGTCGCAGTAAAAAGTCTTTCTATAAACAGTTATAGTGGACTCGAAAAGACCTGGGAAAAGAGTCCGCGCCGACTAAAAGAATGATGCTGAGTTTCGTTATGTTGATTTTGGACCCATTGGAACTAGTGGGCTCACCAGTGATCCACGGAAAAATATTGCTGCAAGACGTCTGGAGACCTCAAATGAACTGAAATTTGCAGATTTCCGAGGATCTGTTAACACGCTAGGAACTGTGGGCACAGATGCTGAAGGAGTTGAACAACGTTGGCATCCCTTCCAAACGATTCTTGTAAGAAAGCAGTTTGGAGGTTCATCGCTTGTTGTGTAGATGCCGGCTTGGAATGGCACGGAATGGTGGAATGGTTGGAATGGTGTCCGCGTTTTCGCACAATGCGTGACCGCATGCTTGCCACATGCGGGGAGGACACAAACCCGGACAACTTGGTCCAGAGAATGTGTAGGGATGAGTTTGGCTGGAACGCCGTTTCAACGGCTATCACCCATATCGTCTGGGAGCTACAGAGGAGGTGGCGCGTGGACTCGGAGAATGGCTAGTCCAGATGCAGTACAAGAGGTGGTCCAGTGGTTCGGAGTCGGCTTCGTAGGTCATACCGGTGCCCTGCGGTCGAGATCGACCCTTACAGCGATTGAGTGACCGCGAAGAGGAAGTCCCGGTAGCGGTGCTGTCGTGGCGTCGGTCTACTGGGTTGGATTCGAGCCTGCGGTTGGGAAGGGGTCCCCGGAAAGGGTCGGGGCAGGTGGAGACCCTGCTGTCAGCAACCTTCTGGGGCAGCTGATAGGGTCTGAAGGGTAGTGATACCCTTGCCTTCAGCAGGTCAGATCGGGTTGCACGTGGGCATCAGTTCTTGATGTCTGCAAAGCAGTTGGGCGCGGGCGGGGTTGACCCTGCCCGCCTTTCGAGGACAAAGGGAGTGGCGAGGACCACTCGGGAAACTGGCTAAGCGCCAGCATGTTACCGTGATGGACTCTCCAGAGCGAGTCATCGATGTTCGTTGCTGCTAGGCTACGCAGCTAACCTTGAGGGTGCGATGTGCACTAGCCCCTCTCTGAAGCAATACCTTCTTGGTGGTTCCGGAGAGACGTAGGGTTTGGCGACCATGGGAATGGTTTAGTGGGTACGAAGAGAGAGTAGTCCTGGCTTTTACTTTTGTTGTAGAAGACGGCCTCATCCCCACACTACCCTAACCTTCCTGTTAGGGTTTCTGTTGAGCAGATTATCCCCCTATGGTTTAGAAGGAAAAAAAAAGCAGTTACAGAAGCGTGTTATACAGCCGTCAGATGAGGAGCTACCAGGCGGCAGTCGCAAGGCTAGGAGGTTAACCCGGAAGCATTCGAGTACACTCACCATGAAAAATTCACGCTTGTGGTACATAGCGTGTGCTTTGTGTAGCTGGAGGTGGTCTAACACTCGACTGCTCGAGGCCAGGCCTGGAAAGCTGAGAATGATGGCGCGTCATCAAGATGGACGAGTTTAAATACTTGGAAGTCTTGAAGCCGATTTCGGGTGACGCCAGACGATTTTATTATTGAGCTCAAGCGCAATAAGGATCCACCAGAGCCGTTTGGATACGGAAAGGCTCGGCAGCAACACAGGATACCTTGACTAACATGTTCGTTAAAGTAGGGAAGCTCAAGGTAGGCTGAGCGGTATGCTAATTGATCATTCACGAGAGCCACTGGAGGCTTGCTTCAGGTGCCTGGAACCAGAACACAAGTCAAAGGACTGTAATGTCCCTGTCAGCAAGCTGTGCATGTGATTTAGAGATTAAAGCCATAAGGCACAAGGCTGATTTGTTCCGTGAAAACCGCGAACAGCAAGTACCCGATGGGAGGCCCAAGGTGTCCGGCCTTCAGAGAGCCACGGTTGAAAATTCACAGTGCTGGTAACGCGGCTGAACCTGAACCTTTGTGACGCAGTCCAGTAAATGCTGTATCAGGCAGTCGCTAAGAGGAGGACGGGTATCGCCATCATAGCGGACCCATACCGAGTACCAGGATCCAAAAAGAATCCAGGAGTTGTTGTCTACTACTAACGAGGGTTTCGTGGTTGCCAAATGGGGTCGGATCCTGGCTTGTGCCGTTTACGCAAGTCCAGTTATTGACGGGTGACCATGACCTGGTAGTACACTGTGGATCAAAAATTTCCCGAACTTTTCGCAAAGCATCGATGAACTACATCGTGCTCTTGGATCTTCAAAGACGACAGAGACCAATCCAGCAACTTATGCTTATACTATCTTGGATACTTGACGAGCATGCTTCCAAGCTCCCAGAACGTGCATCCAGTACAAGCAGAATCAGTCAGAACCTAACTACGCTCGTGAGCATAAGAATTGCATTTCTCCAAGTTGCGCAACCAAACGGAGCTACTTTTTCTCACATCTGCGATCCTCGGCCAAAGGGGTGAAATATCGTTTTGCCAGGCATGTCACCAAGAGGGTACCACAACACGAAAGTATCATTGCCACTTTCGTCGTCGCCGCGTTCATCCAAGCGCAGCATGTGATGAGATTGTGGGAATTTTTGTGATTAAATTCTGCCAAACGAACGCGTCTCCGTCGACCGATCGTCGGTTCGGTGTAATTTTCGGCTGCGCGCCGAGGGATGAAATGCGTAACCCGTTATTAGTGAAACCCGGAGGGGGTGCACCTAAGGAAGGCAATATAGTGTCAAAATATTTAGCGCGCGAATGAGTTATGGATTCGCCAAGTAGCAGTGTGTGTGTACACACGGATCAATTAGAGTGTCGAGGAGTTAAGTGAGCTGGAATTTGATACATTTTGTGCACGCGGGCTGCCGAAGTTGGTCCCACATGATGGGTGCGAATCGGTTGCGAGGGGTTTGTATTTACTTCAAATTCACGGCTCTCCCAAACGGTGGTGTGGTGTCGCGCTCGCAGCAATGAATCACTGTTGTTGATAATTGAAATCCTGTTAAGTGCAGTTATACATCAGGATCAGATTACACACGCGGAAGAGCGGGAGACTGTGTGCACTTTGGCTTTAATTGATTTGACCTTCCGTCCGATCCCTCGGCAAAACCTCGAAGAGAGAGGTAGCTGCTCTAGGCATAATTCGTTCTGCAAATACATCGTCAGCCCGTCAGCCACCCACACTCGACATTGCATTGGTGGTGATGGTGATTGTAGCTGCTATTTCGGTTCACGGTGGCTGACGTACAACAATCGGTCCCCTCAAACCCCCTGCTCGGTCGCTGCTGCTGGGCAGAAATTGCACATACAACGCACGCATCAGTCAAGAGCAATCAGCAACAACGGCCTGAACAAATAAATCCTCGTGCATAAACAATTTCCTCCCTTCTGGATATACCAACGGCCAGAACCCGGGCCAGGGAGTCTTCGATCAATCCCACGACAGATGGGGTGTTTTTTGATTTCCTAATGTCATTCGCATTGACTGGCACAGTCTGGCGATGTCTCTATTGTTATCGTGATCCTATTTTCTATTTTCAAACTGTTTACTTGGTATCACTTTAACCAAGATTACATCCCGTAAGACCGAGATAATGCTATTTTAAGGAAGTGATACCCGGCGGTGAGGGAGAAACGAGAATCCGGTCCGCACCGTCCGTGTCGTCGCCGACATTTGCGTAATTGAAGATTAACATGTCATTTGGTGGGATTGTGGTGGAGGTGGCATGCTGTTCTTGTGTCACTGCCCTGGAATCGGTCTTGGAAATTAATTTAAGATTGTTTTTTGCCTTTCTCGTACAATAAGTGTACCGTAAAACGGGGTATCATTGATCAGCGGGGTAACATTGATCGGCTTGACTGACCACATGAATTGTTCAAACAAGTATTTTACTTTGAATCAGTTTCTTTTATCGAATGGTATATCGTAATCTGCTATCATTCAGCTATTAAATGACATGCAATTCATGAAAATTGAATTTCATAAAAATTTAAATAAATCGATTTTTCCATAACTGTGTTTCGTATCGCAATAAAATACATTGTCAAACATTCATGCTTGGCATGAATACTAGATACAATATGAGGTTCGAAATCACTGTATTACTTCAATATGATATCCTAGAGTTGGATTTAATAAACGAAACTTTTATGAAAATGCTCTTTTTCAATGAAATATACAATTTATTAAAAATCGGCTATCAATTCCTTAAGCTATTGCCTACCTTTAGGCGTTATTCGCGGTTTGGTGGATTTTAATCCTAAAATAACTCAAAAAGTACATAACTTGTAAGAATTTGGACAACATATTCGAAATCAGCGACCCCGAATTTAGTAAGTAAGGGTGTGTTCAACACAAACGAACATTGATCACTGACATGATCAATGTTACCCCAAATCAACAAAATCAAAAATTAGATTAAAAAACCTATTTAAACATGTTTTAAAGTTTTACAGTACTTTTTCGAGTAGCTTAACACATATTCAGAGGGCCAGTACTTGTTTTAAAAATATAAAACATGTAACGTTTGCTTTAACAAGAGAATTATTCAAGAAAGATCGAAAATTCTGATCAATGTTACCCCGGATTACGGTACTTGAAAGGCTATATGTTCACTCCAAAAATGACTTTTTGATAGAAGGCCCGGAGGGTCGAGTCACATATACCAATCGATTCAGCTCGACGAATTGAGGTGATGTCTGTGTGTGTGTATGTGTGTGTACAAAAAACTCACATCACTTTTTGGCAGTAAACCTCAACCGATTTTAATGACCGATGATTCATTCGACGCGGCAAATAGTCCCATTATTTCCTATTGAATATGGTTCGGATCGGTCCAGCCATTTAGGTGTTCCGGACCGGTACTCCTGGGAGGGGCCAGCCATGAAAATGCAACAAACCCATGCATGCAAACCACGGCATTTTCGATTATGTGGTGAACGGTAAGCAGGGAAATAATCTCAGTATATCAGAACCGGTAGTGTTCTGAAACCGGTTCCGGATGTCCCGCCGGAAGTTGCCAAATATAAAAGAGAATCAAGCCCATGCATGCGACACATAAAACAGTGGCATTTTCGGTATCCTGATGAACGGTTAGCAGGAAAATAGTATCAGACCATATCTGAACCGTTGGTGTTCCGGAACCGGTTCCGGGTGTCCCGCCGGAAGTGGCCAAATATAAAATTGAACATAACTCATTCATGCGACACATCAAACAGCGGCATTTTCGATCACCTGATGAACGGTAAGCAGGAAAATAGTACATATCAGTTCATATCTGAACTGGTAGTGTTTCGGAACCGGTTCCGGATGTCCCGCCAGAAGTGCCAAAAATATAAAAGAGAACCAAACCCATGCATGCGACACAAAAAACTGCGGCATTTTCGATAATCTGATGAACGGTAAGCAGGAAAATAATCTCAGACCATATTAGAACCGGTAGTGTTCCGGAACCGGTTCTGGTTGTCCCACCGGAAGTGACCAAATATAAAATTGAACATAACTCATTCATGCGACACAACAAACAGCGGCATTTTCGGTAACCTGATGAACGGTTAGCAGGAAAACAGTATCAGACCATATTTGAACTGGTAGTGTTCCGGAACCGGTTCCGGGGGGACCCGATGAGTGAATGCAAACTTTTTAAGGAGTGATAGAGGATCATAAATGGTGAAAAAAATGTGTACGCATATGGTCAAATCTCAACCGTTACGTAATTGAACTTTACGTGTTTTTGACATTGATTGCCTCAAATTGGCTATTAAATGTAAATGGTCAAAGTTATCGCAGCTTTTTAACCCTCATTCGAAAGTTTAAAATGTTCCTATCAAAAAAGATCTTTCAATCTATTATTATTATTAATATTTATTAAAGACACTTTACCACTTATGTGGCATTCGTGTCTTTCAATCTATTGGTTTAGTAGAAAAACTTAGTTTTCTAAAGCAAATAAGCTGTTAAAACTTTTCGTGAAAATTTCTTCCCCGTTTCCACCGGTTCATGCTCCGTTCGTCCGTTGTCTAGTGTTAAGTTTAAAACAGTCTGTACAGCCGAAAGCTGAAGACGATGTCCGTGTCTTTTTTTTAGGCTCTTCAACCCTGCAATATGGGTATATGTAACCAATATGGCGACTGTTTAATGGAGTTTTAGGACCTAGCCCATGCAATGTGGGTATATTTGGTATGGGGAAGAAGCAAGGTAAGATGTCAGGAGTCCAAAAATTACGATTAAAATATTTGATATGCCGACCAAAATATCCAAGATGTATATTTGGTATGGGGAAGAAATCTGGAGTCCAAAAATGGCGACCAGAATTTCCAAGACACCGGACTTAAATTCAAAATGGCGGCTCAAAATTCAAGATTGTGGATTATTTTCAAGAGTTTAAGGCTCAAATATCAAGAACCAGAAAAAGATATGATTTCTGGTGCCATGAAATGTATATCTGTTAAACGCATGGAAGTGCGATATTCATCAACATGTCACTTGAATTTTTTGAAATGAGGTTTCGAAGGCACGAGAAAGGCGCCATCACCACTAGGTGGATTAATTAGGGGTTTTCAGATACATCTGCCGAAGGAACGCCATTCACTAGCGATTTTATCATGAAATGCATTTGAATCTTCACAAAAAAAGTTCCTGCCGAAAATCATTTATGAATTTTTAAAAAGTTTTTGTAAATATCCATGAAATTCTACTGAAAGATGTTTTGAAACGTATTCCAGAGTTTTTCAAAAATGTCATTCGTTTTCAGAAATATCTACCTAAAGAATGAAATAAATTAGCAATTCCATCATGAAGTTGCACTAGTGTTACTCCATTTGAATCTTTATAAAAAAGTTTGTTGAGAAATTAACCCATGAGTTTCTCAAAAAGATTTGGAAAATTTTCATGATATTCTGTCCAAAGGTCAACCAGGGCTGTTACAGATGGCACGGATTTTGCGTTTTTCGCGGTTTTTGCGTTTCGCGCGGATTTCGCGCGTTTTTGCGAATTTCGGCGCGGATTTTGCGGAAATGGTTTTCAAATGCACGGTACATCAAACATTTAGACAAGTAGCTCAACGAAACCAGAAAAAGAACGTTTTTACAGTAGTGTTATGGAATGTTGTGCTTAATTAAAATCAATGTTAATAGTCCCTAGCTTGGAGTGTTAAAGTTACACTGCACTATACGCATTTGTTAAACTGCGAAGATCCTCTTTTGAATTTCTTAGTCAAACTATTGAAGTTATTTCTGTCTTAACCCCGAAATCAATTTTTGGCTAAAATTTTGGATAGAATGGCAAGATTTCTGAAATAGTTGTTTCTTGGTGATTCTAAAATCTTTTTTATGGAATTTGCAAAGAGATGTCTACCGGAAGTTTTAGAGAAACATTTGGTTGAATTTTGTAGTCAAACTTGACAAAATCTTGTAAAGAAAATTATAGGTTTGGTATAATGTGTGTGCCGTTAGAAAAAACTTTAAACACTCTGGATAGAATATTATTCATTAGAAATTTCTAGCGATTTTTTAAACATGCAAGAATTTCTTGATTCATTATGGATGAGTTTCAGAATGACGGAATTGACGAAATTCCTGAACCAGTTATTACTACTTGTGAAACAATTTGTTTTGTTAAAACTATGATTTCCGATCAGAGCACCCGTGGTGAGGGGCACATTGATTATAATGGGTTTCTTGGTAGATTTTTTTTTGCAAAATACTTGAAAAAAATGTTGATGCTTTTGAAATCTTCAGAATAATAACATTTTGCTGAAATATCCATCCAATCCTAATTTCCAAGGGTGTGGTTTGACCAGAAACTCTTATCATAAATGATCCAATGAAAATATACTTTTTCAAGTATCTCTTGCTTAATGTTCAGAACATTTTATAAATATCGCCCTAAGGAATAAAATCTAGTGGTGATTCAATCAAAAAAATCACTAGTATTACTCTCACAAAGTTTCGGAAAATTCTCAAATGATCTTTTGGGATGTCAGGATTTTTACCATAAGGTTAATTATAAATTATTTCAAACTGTTGCCTTTTTCTCGTAAAATAGTAAGCACTGATTGATAAGCAATCGAAGAATTATTGATCCAAAACACATTATTGAAAAAAAAAACAACAAGTTTAAACTCTTGTTTGAAGTAGAAGTGGTTATACAAATTCATGGATAAGTAATTAAAAATCAATTTATTAATTGATCAATTGATTTTCTCTTAAAAATTTTGGGTTTTAGTAAAGTTTGAGCCATTAAAGCCATATGTTTTGTACTGGCGCGGATTTGATGACCTCGGCGCGGATTTCAAACGGCTTGACGCGGATTTTGCGGTTTTCAAATCGACACTTTTGTAACAGCCCTGCATTTGTGACATACATAAGTTTTAATTTCAGGATTCCCTCCAAAATGTTTACTATAAATTACATATTTTAAAAGTTTCTCGTGAAATAGTAGTTAAGTTATTGTGAATAAAAAAAACTTTAATTCCAAAATCGTTCTGAATCTGAAGTTACATTGCTGGAAAATGTTAGGATTAAAGATCTACCTACGTTAACGGTTTATATGGTGTACCACTTAATTCTCACACAAATCAAAGTAGCAAACCGTGAGGAATGGGTTTAATTTTTACTTATAACTCCTCCATGTTACTTTCTGAGGCTTGGATCTTGGTAACTGTCAAGTTACGCAAACTTAATGCAATAGCCGACGAAAATTTATGACTGGATTTCAGATAATTTTCTCACAAAATTAGCAATTTGGCCCTCAAGACTTGAAGGTTTTCTATACATAGCACTGCACTTATTCATGAAACTCAATGTCATTGTTCGGTTGTGAATAGCTTGGGACATAATACACCCTAATAATAAAAAGACACAGTTCTTTATCATGTCAATTGACATTAAGGTGAAATGTATTTGAATCCAATTAAAGCTTTGTAAAAGATTTCAGAGAGAAACATTTGGCTAATGTGGTAAAACAATCATTGAGCTTCATTTTTGCTTTGCTTTGCTTACTTGATTAACCAGATCAGTCACGTTGATTCACGAATAATGCAATTAGTGCTCTTCGAAACGTACGGCGCAATTCTAGTTGGTAATTGTGACGACCAAAGCTGAGTTCTATGCTGTTTGCCCTTAATGATCACAGTGCTACTGAACAACCAAGACCATCCACCCACATATGCTTCGATAATAAAACCGTTTCAATTATGTCCACTAATAATTCGACTTCAAATTGGTTCCCGTCAGAATTGCAAATGGCTCCAGGGTCCCAGCCTACGGTCCCTGGGCCTGCTACGACAACAAGGATACTTACTTCTTCTCCCGCTTGCCAGCACCGGTATCACGAAACCCTTTTGCAAAGGGATTATTATCTATTTTCAATTGCGTTATCTGTGGAGCAGAAAAGGGGAGGGTGGTGAATCAAAATGACATGTTTTATTATTCAGAAGTTCAACTGAATGATTGTGGGTACTTACTTTTTCATTTTGATATGCAGTTACGGCTATGAATTCGGTTTCCTTAAACACGTAGGTACGAAACGTCGAGTACGGTAGCTTTAGGATATCGTTCGCTCGGACTAAGTGAAATCTAGGCTGGTACTTGTGCATTGAGTTGAGGATCGTCTGAAAGGAGAGAAGAAAGTTGGGTATGATGTTAGGATGGTCGTTACTAACTTGACTTTTTATGAGCAGTTTCTGAAAGAAAATTTATTACTACCAAAGTAAGCCTTCAGGTCAAAACCTTCACCGCGTCAATCCAATAATTTATTGCGTATTCTAATTAAAACATACTTTCCCCGTATCGATGAATCGGATACTTAATTGCACTCGCATTTCTTATGAATTAATTAATCCCGACTCAAGACTGATTTGCACGCCCGCCCAAGAAGTCACAATTATGCAGCGGTCGGTGTGACCATTAAACCATTTGACCCGACCCGATGACGCAACGAGGGACAATCAGTAGCAATGTGGGAGGCCCTCACTTCGCAGCATACCACCCAAAATTCACCGGAAAAGTAATCCAAATTACGTTATAAACATGCCCGGGCTCCGTACTGACCATTAACGAAGACATCGTAAAATGTATTATTTATAGCGCGCGATTCGGAGAAATCGAACGTAGTAGGTAGTTGATGAGGATCACAGGAACGAGATGAAATTTACCGGGTCACCCGATGCGATGGGTGGCATATTGAGCAAGCGGAAAAGAGCAATTATAATTCGATCGCCGATGTTGTCGTTCCGTGAGATTTAGTTCGTTATATTAGGCCGATGCAAATATTATTTTTCTTTTATGTCCGAGACCTCTCATTCGGTACGAGGGGGGGGGGGACAAAAAATAATAAGGAACAAACGAAAAAAAAACTATTGAAAAATTTAAAATTATACATACCATTGAAAAAATAGTTTTCGACAATTGAAAAATTGTTGCTTGAAAACAATTTACCTATTGCAAATGGAGTCATTGGCCGCCATGTTTTTTTTTCGCCCCTTCAATATTTTCGGATTTTTGAAGTGGGGGGGGGGGGGGGGGGGGGTGGTGACAAAAAACAAATTTATAATTTGCATCGGCCTTACAGGTGGACTAAAAAC
This sequence comes from Aedes albopictus, assembly GCF_035046485.1. Taxonomy (NCBI): domain Eukaryota; kingdom Metazoa; phylum Arthropoda; class Insecta; order Diptera; family Culicidae; genus Aedes; species Aedes albopictus. Next base: position 228,630,379 of record NC_085138.1, read on the forward strand.
AGTAGTAATGCTACTTACTTCAAGATGTATAAAAAACTCGAAGTCGAGTCAAGTACAAGACACTGAAGACGACCTTACAGTTGAGGTCGAAATACGTATCTGTCAAAGGATGCAAATTCTTAGTCGAATTCAAAGGAACAGTACTTAACGCGATTTTCTTTTTACTTACAGATATTCCCCAAACAAGCTCAGGTGAATCATCATCATAAAAAACTGATTTTTTTGGTAATTCCCCGGAGCTTTCGACTATTATTATTTTTTCCTTTGATATGCAAACATCCTTAGCCATGGCTGCCTTTGAAGAAGGCTTAACCTTGTCGATAGCGAGTGAACATTCACTCAAAAGCAATCTTGTTAGGGTGTTTTCCAAGATCCGATATTCCTCTTGAAATTACGTCAAGCAGTGGATTTGGAAACTGTGTGATATCACTACTTTTCTGAAAACTCAATAATAGCGGTGGTCCTACACATGGTTTTGCCGCCGATAACCGACACAGTTGAGGGTTGGTTGGGCCTCTCGGCAAAGTTAATTAACATTAAAGCTGGGACACCTCCAAGGGATGTACATTGTACATAATGACCTGATCATTGCTCTTAAACTCTCTTATACCCAACTCCGTCTCTAGACAGGGTATAGTTTGAGTATTTTATTTTTTTCTTTTATATTTTTGGCTGATATTTTGGATTATTCTGTATATCACAAAATGGTATTTCGTGTTTTTTAAAGTTCTTTCAGATGTTTCGTTTCTTTTGTATTGAATCGCAACAATTAACATATTTTAAATTTTCCCCCAATTATAATATTATAGTGAAAGAGTTTAAGGAAGTTGAATACACTTTAAAATTATTTCCTTTAAAGTTGCATTAAAAATAATGTTTTCCATGAATAAAAAAATTAAAAATTATTTTTTGAACAATCATTATAAAATTTCAAAATGTTTCTGCCTTTAAAAATCAGCATTCCAAAAAAGCTTCCAGGAAAATTATAAAAGTGTAGGGGTGTTCAAAAATAAAAATAAGAAAAACCTAAAAAAAATCACAAAATCACGAATTAAAAGATCCACTTTCCAAGATAAGTTTAAATCGATTTTAGATGACGAAAAATAAAATTGTGTTTCCGCCATGTTGTTTTGCTAACGACTTATTCGACTGGATAATTGTTTGATTTGGTTGATTTTTCAGCTTACAGTCTTATGAACTACGTTGATTAATTTATTATTATCGCCGACGTTTCGGTCCGGCTATTGGACCTTACTGAGGGACAAAAAGTTGTTTTAATTTATTGCAACAAAATACATAATCTACAACATCGAACACACGAATTGACTGCTCACTCGATACACAAATCAACAAGTTAAAAATTTTACAATTCATAAGCCGAAAAATCAAACTGTTATCCAGTCGAATAAGTCATAGCAAAACAACATGGCGGGAACACATACGTCTTTCTACATGCAAATTGGCCAAGACTACGGACCATCAATCCAAAGAACATTCAAGGATTACGCGAGCAGCAATCGAAAGTCCGGAAGAACTTCCTTATCGGCTGTCGTCGGAAAGAGTTGGTTCCTCAGCATATTGTACATTCGTTGAAGCGCGTACACGAACTCCTCGCCGCAAGAAGTACATATGCCGGCAAGCTGACGAACCACATCTTTCGTTTCCAGAAGGCATTGCTAAACTTTGAGTTTGAGGATACCTTCTACCGTGTTAAGATACTACATCGTGAACTGGAACATCTTAGATCTCAGATCGCTAACGGCACAGAACCGGTCACGTATCAAGAGTTCTTTAGAAGCCAAGAATTTGCCTTCTACAGGAATCTGCACAGCTGAACTGATCAAACGAATCGGAAATCTCGCCGTTAATGTTGAGAGCAGTGGACGACAACCAGAACTGCATTCCGGCGATCAACGAGAAAGCAATACAACAACCAAGCAAATCCCTCCAGAGACTATGGTATTGCTGAGTATGGGACCCAAGTTTGTCTTGCCATAAAAAACGCAGTACCAGATACCGTTCTTCCATCTAATATGCGACATTGAACAGTTTTATTGCTCTAGGAGAACCGTGATTTGCGTGAGCGCACGAGATGCCAGGTTGTTAATCAAGTACAAAAATTTCTTACGGCGATCCCCGAATAACAACCAGTCGCAGCTTGAGAAATTTTGCAACAAAGTCGAGATCAAAACCAAAAAGTTCATCAAATACAACCCGGACATCCTGATCACAGAAGCAGATACTGGAAATAAGACAGTGGTGATGCGTTTGGAGCATTACGACACGAAGATGTTGCAGCTCGTGAATGATCCGGATACGTACGAAAAACTGAGGGCAATTGCAACGGACGGATACTAACGGAAAAACAATAGTATAGTTCAACGTTTGTTCAACATGAAGCGATTAAACAAAATATCAGTTGATGTGCTACAATGCGGTATGTCCATGCATATACGGACTTCAGATTTTTTTTGGTGTATTTTAACTTATTGCTAAAACGGACTACCGAATGCCCCTATGCCCATACAAGAACTGCCCCTATGCCCAGTGCAGTGGTACCCAACGTCACAGCTCCGACATACCATCTCTGCAAATACATTGCAAGAATACTGAAAGCATCATTCACCAGTGAGTATGATGCCAAGGACTCAAAAACTTTCTGTGAATTCGTGAATGAGCTAGATGTACCTCCCGATCATATACTGATCTCCTTTTTTTTTCTTCGTTGGTTTTGATTGGGTTTTCTCGGTGATATTGAACTGCAACTAAATCTCGTTTTACGTTTCAACCTACTTTTTTTTATTTTTTCGGTCATCTTCAGAAACTGTCATACAAATGCAATAGAAAAGAACATTGTATTTGTATGACAGTTTCTGAAGATGACCGAAAAAAAGTAGGTTGAAACGTAAAACGAAATTTAGTTGCAGTTCAATATCACCGAGAAAAACCAATCAAAACCAACGAATTAAACAAACGGTGATCAAAACCAAATAATATAAAATAGTTTGGTGAAAGAAAAACGTAACAGAAGCACAATGTTTTTCGTGAATACCGCGAAAGGAAAGTACGGGAAACAAGTAAGCAGCTGAGTCAAATCACTGCTGAAAACGGCTGAATGGCGAAAGCAAAAAACCGATAAAAGTTCATGCTCAACTGTCGAAGATTCAAGCTAGTTCCAAATTGCCTAAACTATAAGCTCAGTTTAAACCTGGTGAACCCTGTTTCCGTGGATAAACTAAACAAGCTAGTCCACAAACATAAAATCAAACTAATTAGTGTGACAATCCAGGACACAAAAAGGACGCTGCAACGACAGAAGGAAACGAAGCAATATCTGAAAAGGAAGATCGAAGTAGCGTCGAGCGTCGAGGACTGGCAATACGTGTTGCAAATTGTAGAAAAAAGTGCAAGAAACACGTACACGAAGTCGAAAACGGTAGAGACAAGAAAGTTGGAAGCGCTAAAGATGGAGAAAGTTCGGAGTCAACATCGGAATCGCGAATGGATCTAAAATACAACAATGGAGGAACTACCGGACTTCGTGGAGAGAACCCTTCTTCTCGGGCCTAACTTCAACATCCAAAACAGAAGAACGATTCCGTACGTGAGGTTCGTGGCCGACGTTGAAACAGCGATAAAGTGAAACCCCGAAGCAGAAGAGACGAAGTTTCAACGATCATGTCTAACTACGTCAACTACCAACGACAGCCAAAGACGAAGGAGATCATAAGGACCCGAAAGTTCCTGAATGAGCATCCCGATCCGTACGTAACAAGAGCAGCCAAAGGCAACAAAACTGTGGTACTGTCTGCTACGGAGTATCGTGAAAAAATGGCGGAAATGGTGAGTGATACGAACACGTACAAACCTCTGAACGAAAATCCTACGAATCGTACCTTGAAGAAACTCAGCACTATCATCGAGCAATGGTGGAACAATTCCTAGCGGAAATCTTGGGAAACGTCGTGTGCAAAACACAGTACCATGTGCGCAACAGCTTCGATTTTGCTAACAAAATTTCGCACGCTTTTAGGCTCTCTTGACGCATAAAGCGTCAGGCACTGCCCTTTTTAGGGCGCTGTTTGAACCCATTGTGGAAAGCTCAAGCGTCCGTAACTTCTTCCAGCAAACGGAAAATGAAACTGCCGAGCATTTACTTTGCAACTGCGGAGTGCTGTACCATCACAGATTCGCGATATTTGGTAAAGGGTTTCTAGAGCCCTTGGAAATTTGGATAAGTAATCCCAACAGGGTAATAAACTTTATAAAACGAGTTGCGCCTAGTTGGGATCAGGTGTTACATCAACCAATGTCCATCACAGCTCAATTGGGACAGAATATTTGACTAGCACCAAATTAAATATGAGTCATACCACAATTCCTAAATAATGGACGCAGTGGTTAAAAGGCTCTACAGATGAGGAAAAAAACCTCTTCCAGAGAAACTTGAGCACGGAACTGGAAATCAACCCAAATATAGGGTTTCACTAATAAGGACTGTTTCGTTAATTATGAGAAGGGTAATTCGCCAATTGTTGAAGGGTTAGTACTGGCATTTTGGTTTTCGTTTGTTTTTCCGTGCATGTTTCTCGCTTTGGTTTTGAAAACATTGCGTGCAGGAGAGCGAAGAAGCCATCCAATACTAGGCAAACAGTTCAAAAGGTTTACTTATTTTTGCATTCTTTTGACGTATTTTTAGGGTAATCTGTTTTTTTTTCGTGTTGGAAAATATCATCAAGCTTCTAAATATATATACCGACTGTATTTGGCTCCCGTTTCTCATGCAATCGCGTATACTCCTGAAATTCATAGATAATATTATGCCTCTCAAGAAAAATCAGAATATGGCGATTATCTACCTCTGGCTTCTGATATTAGCGCGACAGTCACTAATCATAACAGCGTCACCAGATTTAAAAGTATATAATTCCATTATATGAGGTTTGACAGCAAGAACACTCATTCTACTGAGCCACTCTTGCCGTTCGTCACAAATACATTCAAAAACATCTGTCACTTCGCGAAACCCACGTGCTTTTGTTTTTGGCGGGAACACTTTTTCTTTTGTTTTGCCTTGCGACTGTTATGCGGCGGTATGCCTTGCGAGCGTACGACCGCCGCAGGACTTTAATAAAAGATAAGCGCGACAATATCAAGATTTTGATGATTGACCGTTGAGAATAAACCAAATAAGCGAACACGTTTAGAAGGGAGTTTCTTCCAAGTATATAAACATCAAGTAGGCACCTTCCATGCCTCAAAAACTCAAATTCGACCTACCAATAACTTTAATCAGATCCACTACGTTCAACAAAATTCGATGCAGCCTCGACAGCAAGGAAGGGCAATAAAACACGGAGCATGCATTGCACGGTTCAAAGGGCTGCGAAAGACAGTTCAGATAAAAGTGGTCATCACATCATAAAACCATTAAAAATAGTCGGAGGTCCAATACGCCGTTCACCATTGGTGGAAGAAGATCACGCGGAGCGGAGGGCATAGCAAATAAAATATTAAATTTTATAACGCATCGGTTTATTCACGCGGAAAGCGTACGAAATTGAGACCGGATGGACCGAACCAAATGGACGGGAGTGTGTTGTGTGTTCGCGCGAGATTTTTTTTTTCGTGCTGCACAGAAAAAGCGGAAGGACCAATAGTTTGTTTTTATCAATTTCATCACCGCACACACACGCGCACACACTTGTCCGCGAATACGTGACAAAAACCGGGAAATGGATATGGTGAAAAATAGAAGTACTTCAGGTAGGAGGGGAATGGGGCGGACGCACTTTTTTCCACACTCCAGATCGGTCGGTTTTTCAATAAAAGCTCATAAAATATTAAACGTCCTCTCGGTGTGCGTCCTGGAACCGACAGCGAGATGGAGCGTGCCCCATTGGTTGATTTCAATTTTGATAAAATGTGGTATAAATATCATTTAATTCGCTTTGCCTGCCGCTACCTTTAGTGGGTTGCACTGTACGTGCACAGCCCCATCGAACCGAGAATGGAGTGCATCAATTATTGACCCGTGCCGTAAATTGTGCATGGAAGCATGGATGGTGTTGAATGCTGATGACACATGGATGTAGGGTAAAAAATCAGTTTCCTAGTCCAATACTGTTTTTTCGCCTCATTTACGTGGACGGATCGATCTGTGGCCTTCATGGAATCCTCTCATTCGGCGGAATGTTTCTGCGACAATTAAAAGATTTGTGACTCACAAAAACGGCTGATTTGGCACTTTAGTGTACCTTACGCCTCATAATACCGTACGGATACGAGAAACCATGATGGGATTCTGCAAATTAAGGTAAAACAGCATCTAAAACTATCCATCATCAGCAATATACGGTACCGTCGCCTACCGTAAAACGCTTAAGTTCTAGAACAATTTACGTCACTGAATGAACGTAACGTGGATGCATCCGTGTAGGAATCGGCGTTTTCTCAATGAGGTTTTCCTTTTCTCGAAGCATTTACATTAGAAGTCAACAACGGAACAGCACCAGGTACTCAAAATAAGTGTCAAGAGATGAACGGGTTTTTACAGAAGTGTCGTAAAACTGTATAAAAAGATACAACATACAGTCATTGCACAATTATGGGTCACACACAATTATTAGCCACTTTTCACTTTAATAGATAAATACTTATTAATTGCAAGCTTTTGTTAGCTATTATTATTTTTCGTACATAAGTTGATTTGTTTTGTGTCACTATACGTATCGCACACGGGCTAATACAACAAAAAATACATATTTTCAATATTTTTTTGTTCGGCGCAAAACTGGCTGTCAAAGTAACGCTTCGATTGTGAATAACGGACAGTGCGTGCGCTGCTTTCGTAAGCTCTGTAAAAGCGAGATTTAGTGATTTTCATGTGCGAAATGGTATCGTCACCAGAACAAAGGTATAATTTACGTTCTAAATGTAGAAATTCATGTGACTGCAGCTAATTAAAGCTTAATTCAGGCAAAATTTAAGTGACTCATTATTGTGCCAAGGAACACCGAAAATCACACAATTATGGGTCACTTTTTGTGCAGCATAATATTGACAGTTCTGCGTACATGGGCATTGCATACTTTTAGGCGTTTATCGGTGATTGTGTTGGAGAATTTGTCCCAATTTTGAAAAATTGATTTCAAATCGTGAAAACACGCTTCGTTAAGAGGTTTGAGACCAGTTTTGGATTCTACTATAGTTGATCTATCGAGAATAAGTGATCATTCATTGAAAAAATAGACAAAACATTATTGTTGAGCCGATTTCTCTTGAGTGACCCATAATAGGCAGCAAATTGACCCATAATTGTTACACAGCCAATTTTGACCCATTATTGTGGTTTTCATTATTCACCAACATTTTAGTAATTTTCACCGCCTAAAGTAAATTTTACAAGCATATTTTTATTTAAAACAATAAAAAGGGGTTTCAAAGAGGAGAATATAAAATAAAAATAATGAAAGTGTTGTTTTTGTATGAAAAACGATTCATATTATGAAATGGTTGTTCCTTAAGTGACCCATAATTGTGCAATGAGTGTATCTGTTTTTCAAAGGTTGCTCAAAAGGTGGTACCAGGACTACGACAAACACCTCAAATCGAGCAGATGATAACCGTGGTCAATGACTACGCTAGTATATCTGATAATGAAAGCTAGTCAGACCAATGTCGAAGGATGTTGCTATTCAGCTTTTTAATATCAGCAAGAGGGATAACGTCTACATTGTGCATTCTACGGATACACTAAACATGCTACCGACTCATTCAGAGCCATCACACAAAAAAACCCACACAAACACAAACCGTAAACCCCTCGGCTCAGGCTATCGATTTTCAATCACGCTAATTAGTTTGTACCTCCTGTGTGTAACAGACACACGGCTACCGTTAGGCCTTTCGGGTTCGGATCGGGGCCAGCACAGCGCACGGATTTCATTCTTTCGTGTGGTACTGCTGAGATAAAATGTGGAGAACCCCAAACCGGTCGGCCGAAGATGGTCAGCCACCGCGCCGCGCGGCATGCTCAATTCGAAATTTATAATGAGCTCAACAGCATTATGTCCCACACCTTGGCCCGGGAGAATAAATTAATCTGGATATAGCAATTTGGTTATCCGACCGAGTGAGAGAGACACACACATGCACTCACACTACTGACTGGTAGCTTAAGAGATGAACAAAATGAGTAGCGCATTCATCGGTGTTCCCAGGTCCGGTTCGGTCGGTGTCATTAAATTCCCCGGTGGTCAACCCGATAAGCGGCCGGGCTGATACTCCAAAGCGAATCCATTTCATCTGCCCATCCGGTTGTCGTCCCGGGAGCTCCCAATCGACTAGCTGACCGAAAAGCCGGTCGCATCGTCCCATAATGAATTCGAATAAATTTAGAAACCTTATGTTGCTTATCTAAATTGATTTCTGTGTTTTTATCCTTCTAATTTACCTGTCCGGGAGCTGGGTTGGGAAGTTCTTGTTTTGATTTCGGGTGTTTGAAGCATACAAGCAAGCAGTGACCTCCTAGTTGACGATGAAGTTGATGACACCATTCCGAATGCTATTTACAACTTCTGTTTGCGGCTTGCACTTGGATGAGAAAATTTATCAACACCCTGATAGGGGCATATATCATGCTACGAAGAAGCGAGGAAATGAGGTCTGAGAAGATCGGATGTGTGGAAGCAGAAGAACCTGATCCTATTGTCGAAGACGGAGAAACCACCCAGTGTCCCAAACGATTGGCTGGTCAAAAGCTAAGCAACGGACCCTGAACTTCTCTTTACACTCAGCATAGCGTTCTTATAATGCTTTAATCACGGCCAGACAGATGCTCTTGTTGTGACTGGGGTGTTTAGAACCACCCGCAGGATTGTTTTTGGGTCCGTTGGAGTTTAAGTTGGTGGATTTTAGTACAGTTCTCCCAAAACGGCTAGCCGTACTCGACAGCAGGAAGCTTAGTGTGGATCAGGTTGCTGTATAAGCCAAGTGTCGAGTGTTAAGCCTAGCTAATCGGCCTCGTTCGTCCATTTCACCATAGAGCCATTTAAGGTGGAGAATCCTCAGCCGGAAGAAGTTTGGTGGATTTGGATTAAGTACTCTGTCAGGACATTCAGCTTTCTTTGCAGTCTTGATGTGAGCCTACGCATTACTCTACCATTGTGGATGACTGGTAGTTTTTGACTATATTCACCAGGTAGGTAGCTGGTAAGATAGTATCGCTGTAGCTTGTAGACCAGAGCATGGTGCCAGACGTTGTCAGAAGCTTTTTCAACGTCCAGCAAGGCCATGGCGGATGATTTGGACACAGACTTGTATTCGTCAGCTATAATCTCCAACTCCTCCGAGAAGTCATTGGGGTTGTGGATTGTCGATGTTTTGTCTGAGGTTGTGCGAGCTAAAGAAGTAGCGATCTAATTCAACAGCCTTCTCCGCAGGGTTCACCAAGCGATACGCAGTGTCGTCTAATGGAATCACTGGTGCCAATCATGGGCTGAGCCTTTGTTTCCAATATCTTAGTCACCTGTCGAAATAGACGGGCTTGGTGGTCTAGTGGCTACCGCTTCTGATTCGTATGCAGAAGGTCATGGGTTCAATCCCTGGCCCGTCCCTTTTCATCCTACTTTGTATCTTTCTATCTTTATATATATATATCTCTCTCTCTCTCTCTCTCTTCTCTACATATACAACTCATGTATATTCATATGTTGATACCCATCGCTAGAACCAGAAGCGAATTGGAAAAAAGTCGTTTCCCTCCCTTCCTATTTCCACTCACAGCACAGTTTTTATAACGCCTACAAGTTATGCAACCAAAGCGTGCTGTGCCGCTTGACCTTATTCACCTCATTCACCACACAATCTATCACCTTACGAACACTATAAATAACTCCATATCCATGGATCGCATCACCGACCCAACGGTGACTCCCAGATCTCCCATCCTTACCGTCTAACAAATACCCCAGTCCGTGTTGGATGTGGGGATGCAGAGGTGATCTCGGTCTTTAGTAGCAACAACCAGCACACTCTAACATTCCTTTCCCTTCCCAACTGACTATAAGGACGTGGCCGGCGCCGGTATTGATCCAAAATGTATGAGTTGCTAGAATTGCACTTTGAGAATAAGTGGAGTGTCCCAGCCCTTATTCACTTGGATCTCAGTGCAATTGGTACCAGCTCAGATCAATAACGGAGTAGCAACCATTGACATGTATAGTCAGATTTGATCGTTTTTTGATCGTTTTTGATCGAATATCTTAGTCACCTGTCGAAATAGTCGGGCATAATTTGAGAGGGTACTGTTGTTGCTACTGAACTCGTCGATTCTGAAGTCCATCATCCTTGATAGGCCTGGATAGTTTTGGTCAAGTAATTGTAGTGAGTCTTGAGTGTAGGAAAGAAAAATCAAATCGACCACATCTGCATCAGCCGGAAATGGAGACGGGGCCGGCTTGATATACAGAACAAACGTAGCGCCGATATTGCGTCCGACCAATGGAGCGCCATTAAAAACGCCTTCATCGCCACCGGTGAGAATAGTTTGTGAAGGCAGCGGATCACAGATGACACCTGGAAGAAGATAGAGGAGCAAAAAAGAACTCCAAAGCCGCAATAAAGCGAGCGAAAACACGAGGGGCCAAAGCCGTAGCCCGTCAGCGCTATTCGGCTCTCGAGAAGGAAGTGAAGCGCTCATGTAGGCGGGATAAAAGAGCGTGGCGGACTCCCTAGCCGACGGAGGCAAGAAAGCCGCAAACACCGGCAACATTCGTCTCCTCTACGATGTTTCACGTCGCCTTAGTGGGACTAAGATGAATGCTACGATGCCCGTGAAAGACACATCTGAACAGCTATTGACCGACCCGGCTGACCAGCTGTAACGATAGTTCGAGCACTTTGGAAACCTATTTCAAGTGTCGGCCACGCCACCAACACCTCAGCATGGTCCGCCAAGGGTTCGACGCATCAACCGTGTAAATACCGAAGCTTCATCATTGCAGGAGATAGAAACAGCCATCCATAGCATGAAATCAAACAGGGCCCGGGGGTCGCATATCAGCCGAGATGCTCAAAGCTGACCCCGTAGTATCTACACAACTGCAAAGCGTCTTAATAAGGGTACCCAAAAAGGGTGACCTGACTGTATGTAATAATTGGCGGGGTATCAGGTTACTGTGTAACGTTATCAAAGTCCTCTGCAAAGTGATCCTAAACGGGATACAGGACAAGATTGACGCAACTCTCCGACTGCAGCAAGCAGGAATCCGTGCCAAACGATCCTGTGTGGACCAAATTGTCACGCTCCTTATCATCATGGAGCAAATCCAAGAGTCTCTCAACCGGGTGTTCATTAGTTACGAAAAAGCTTTCGACCGTTTCATTCATGAAAACAGGTGGGAAGCGCTTGGGCGCAAGGGTGTTCCTGAGAAAAACATCGGCCTCATTGAAGCACAACACAAGGCATTTTCGTGCGGAGTAATACACAACGATGTCTTGTCCGATCCCATTCGGGTCGTTGCGATTGATCGCAATTTCCATGGAGCCATGATTTAGGTGACTTCGACTGATGACGTTGCTCTTCTAGCTCAACGGCGCTCTTATATGCAGAGTAAGCTCAATGATCTTGTCGATTGCTCCTCGGCGACAGTTCTTACCATCAACGTCAACAAGACCAAATCGTTGGATGTAAACACGGTCAACCCTTCCAGCTTCACGGTAGCTGGGCAAGCAGTTTATCAAATGTATGGAAAAACAATCAGATTAGTCGACGCACAAAAATCCGAATGTTCAACACGAACGTAAAATCTATGCTGCTATACGCCAGTGAAACCTGGTATGTATCACTGGAGAACACTCAAATGGCTGCAGGTCTTCATCAATAGATGGCTGCGGTATATTATTCGTGCATGATGGCCTCACAGTTGGATCTCCAACGTGGAGCTCCATCGTCGATGTCATCAAAAGTCGATAGCGACAGAAATCCGGGAGCGAAAGTGGATGTGGGTCGGCCACACTCTACGCAGGGGAGGAAACGCAATCTGCAAACAAGCGTTAGACTGGAACCCAGCAGGACATCGCAGCAGAGGCAGACCCAGAGGCTCATGGCGGCGCAAGCTCAACAACGAAATCAAGCAAGTCGCCACAAATTTGACCTGGTTACAGGTCAAGGCGATGGCTGGCAATCGCCCAGGATGGAGATCTGTTACCGCAACCACTGTGCGGTGCGGCTTCTAGCTCAGTGTGTGAAGCAACCGGCTCATCCCTACGCACCGACACACTATATGCAGATTGATTGTGGATAAAACTGCTACAATGGTACACACGCATTGTGCCGTATCCGTATGCCTTTTCAGTAGTTAGTGCAGTTGGTCATATTGAGTACGTAGTAAGTGCTCGCAATAATAAATAAAATTACTCTGTAGTATAGAGTGTAATTAGATTTGTAGCGCAGGTTATTAGTGAAATCGTTACACAGAAATGTAAGTAAATTAAATTCTTTTCTATGTACAGTTGAATAAAAACGAAATATATTTGCAGCTTTGAAGCTGCCCAGTTTGGCAACTATCAGGACTGTGTTTCCTTTCTACTTGCGCCAACATTCTTCAAAGATTTCTGTTCCAGAGTTGGACAGAATTCTTCCAGTAGTAGTGGAACCCCATCTGATCGGTTGTCTCAAAACCTACTTCGTTAGAGAGTAACACAGAGTGATCTGCAGTAGAGATCAGATTGAAGTTGTTTGATTCATAGTCAGAATCGTTTTGCATCTTCTTCGAGCAACCTTTGTTGACTAAGCGCATTGTATTCACATATCGCAACGCAGTGGTTCAGACGCACTGTAAAGGATTACCAAAGTCGGGTCGGATCATCTGCTGTATGTACTCAACATGGCCTCTGAAGAAGAAAACAGTATCCGATGCAGAAAAGAATCTTTTCGGTTGAAACTCGAGTTAGAGTGGTTAGAAATACAAGCACACTTCCGAATAAAGGCGATTGAAGCGGAGAAAGAGTTCTTCAGGAACAAGTTTGAATTGCTGAAGCGGATGGCTAATGCAAGAAGTCTGACGGATCGGCGAAGAGTAGTCCGTGATCACGAAGTAAGTGATTCCAAGTTGGGTGCCCCGTGTAGTGGATCAATTAGTCCGTCAACCGCAGTTTCCACCGATGCAAACCTTTCACCAACAGCATCAGCAGCAGAGTCGACCAACACAGTGGTTCTGAATAGTCAGATTTGCTCCAATATGCAAAAAAGATCATTGTTGGCCAGCGATACTGGGAGGAAGAGTGCAACAATAGACAACGGAAAAGTACGTCATAGGAATGTCAGAAAGTCGTGGACGAGCGGCCGTGTGAAAATAGGCGTTTGTAGATTTATCAAGGCTATTGGAAGCTTGGATCATGTATCAGGAGTCGGGATATGGCGCTTCAGTCTATGCGATTGTTCACGGGGTGGAGGATGTTACCGCAACCACTGTGCGGTGCGGCTTCTAGCTCAGTGTGTGAAGCAACCGGCTCATCCCTACGCACCGACACACTATATGCAGATTGATTGTGGATAAAACTGCTACAATGGTACACACGCATTGTGCCGTATCCGTATGCCTTTTCAGTAGTTAGTGCAGTTGGTCATATTCAGTACGTAGTAAGTGCTCGCAATAATAAATAAAATTACTCTGTAGTATAGAGTGTAATTAGATTTGTAGCGCAGGTTATTAGTGAAATCGTTACACAGAAATGTAAGTAAATTAAATTCTTTTCTATGTACAGTTGAATAAAAACGAAATATATTTGCAGCTTTGAAGCTGCCCAGTTTGGCAACTATCAGGACTGTGTTTCCTTTCTACTTGCGCCAACAGAGATCTTTTAATTCGGCCCTCTGCACCACCGTGGGTGCCCAGGACTGAAAGTAAGTAAGTACTTCCAAAATGGAGTACTAGTATACGACACAGAGGTGGGTCGTAAGTGCTTTCATATCTGAGAAGTTCTGCAAGATTTTATGTTGGATTCAGTGTTATGGAATTTACGACGAGGTGTTGAGGTTTAAGTTCTTGCCGGTGTTCTATGGTCGAACTCGACTTTCATATTGGACTGCTGTAAGACTACCTTATATGTCGTCGTCTTGGCATCCGACCTCCCGGGAAGGTCCGCAGTAGAAGGAGGCCTTGCGCCCAGTCCTTCTTGGCGTGGAAATGTGGTTTAAGATTGAAAAGCTCACAGATCCGAACTGTTCGGAAACTTGGTGTCGTTTACGGACCGGTAAAACAAGGTCTTCGGTTCCATGACAATTTGTAAGTCATCAAACCGAGTAGCACCATACATTTGCAACTTATTATTGTGCCCAAATACCATGACATCTGAATGTTGTCATCTGCCGTTCCAGTTTGAACATCTTGTGTGTAATTACGTACTTTAAGTAACAAACTAACAATTAGATATACTTTTCGTTGTTTACGTCGTGACATGTAATCAAAAGCAATTTCAGCTTCTTGTACCACCCACTCTTCATATGCAGGAAATATACGCTAACCTAATACGTTATTATGCATTTACTTCAACTTTCTTGAGCCATCCTCCTATTTCTCTCTTCCACGCATAGTACTCCATTTGACGAACACACAAACAGAGACCCATATGCCTTCAACCGATTCCCCTCTTTCTCCGCCACGCCACGGAATGGTTTTGTTTTGATGCGAGCAGTGGAGGAACGCCGCAAGATGGTGAGTTTTCCCATGTTAATTGCTACTGATGTTTAATTGAATTTTAATTAGCAGTAGCTGTGTGCCACTCATTCGCTGGGCTGGTGGTTTGTCTCCTTTGAGCCAAACCAAACCAAACCAAACGGATCCACCGCTTTGCACACAGAAGTGGAACGGCGGTGGCGAGCTTTGGTCGAAGCAGCAGGTGCAGCACCATCTGAGGCAAATCGTCCGTCGTCGTCACCGGTGTGGTCACTGTTTGTGTCCGCTGTTGCTGTTGCGTTTTGCACTGGAAGTCTCTGACCAGCGATGCGGTAGATCACCGCCAACTTACGCTTCATTTGACGCAAGTTTCCTCGGGGGAGCTTTGAGAAAGAAAAAAAAAACTTGGTGCGCGCAATTGGTGAAGATATTTAATTAGCAGCAGGAGCAGCAGTGTTTACGAAGTGGCTCTAACGTCTTTGTACGTCGGGTTGATCGCCATCGTCGATTGGATCGGTGCCGAACGAGCTGGGGATGCTACTGGTGTGGTGGAACTTTAATGACATGTGACACCTGATTAATTTTTATGCTGTCTTGGAGAAAAGGTTTTCCAACGCCATAAAACTGCCAACTGCCAACCGGTTCCGGTCCGACCCTGGGATGTGCCTGCTCTAGGTGCGACTCCCTGCGGGGGTCTTTGACAGCTTTTTCTTAGTTTGAAGTTTTTTAGATTAGGAACTGATACTGGCGAGTTCTATTTTTTTTTGTCAGTGATTTGATTATAGCTATAGCTATTGAATGATCGGAGTTAGCGTTCGATGCTCTACACTATCTGGGCCGAGCTGAGAATCAAACCCATGGCTATTCGTTGCGAACGTTACCCGGCGAATTTGGGACTCAAACGAGGCTGTAAAACTGCAGCCGTGAACCAAATGTTACGGCGGCAGTTTGTTGATTCTACACATAATAAAAAATTTGAAATTATTTTGATATTGATAGAAATGCTGCACAGTAACACAAGTAATATTATCTAATGTTCCCTTTCGTCATTGTCAAATTATCTTCTAATAACGAACTACATATAACGAATCTTAACGAACCAATTCCAGCTGTAAAATCACAATCAACATTGGTGGTCCTTTTCCCACAACACGACCACTCCATTTCCCATGGTCATTTAGTGCTTCCTCGTTTCTCTCATAATTTGCCATCACCGTCTAACCGCCCCGCTCGAGACTAATCTTTCGCTGGCGGAGACTCCAAGCGAAACCAAAACTCCGAAGCTGATTGGCTAAATGAAGTCTTCCAGTCCCAGCCCGGGTGTGTCGTCGAGTCGAGAGGGTACCAAGCAACGCGTAAGGCCTTGTCCAAATCACTTTCGACCATCCACCGACCGACCGACCGCACGCGCTCGAGATGCATTGGCCGGGTAATAACCGATTCATTCAGCATCCTGGAGCAGCAGCAGCAGCAGAGTGATTGGCTGAACGAGCCACTCAGCGCAGCGCGGATTTGGCATCGCCGCCTTCCGAGGAGCTGCTTCAGCAGAGGTTCGAGAGGGCTGCCCAATTAACAAAAGAAAAAGAGCTGCTTCTTGGCTCTTGGTTGGAGGTGACTAACGATTGGGGGCTTTCGGGAGAGTAAATCGACTAAGTTATTATCGTTTGCCTCTGCTGGCCCCCGCAATCCATGAATCTCCACGCTTTCAACGAGCTGAGACTGCGTCTGGCGACTGTGCCGGAGAGGGAAATTGAATTTGGACCCACCCAGGGCGCGTGTTTTGTTGGCTTAATTTTGGCTGAGGGCTTGCTTTTACGAGATGAGGAAGTTCCGAATGAGTTGGAAACGAAGAAATTAACGAGATAATGCTTCTCGTCGTGGGGCTCATCTTCTGACTGGGTTAGAAGAGATCTCTGTTTATGTGGAAATGCCTGTTCTGATGCGCAGATACAAGTGGTTCAATATGATGTTATGGGCGAGCATGGTCGTCATGCTGTAGGATATTATCGTCATGGGAAAATCAAGCTTCTAAGACGTTTACAATTCCTGCAACATGACATATTGCGTCAACTAATGCACGAAAAAGGCTAAATAAGAGATCTTAGTTCGCAAGAACAGGTCTTGATTCAGAGGAGCTGAATTTGAGGGGGTTTTATGAGGTTGCTGGGGTATTTTTGGGCAGTTCCACGGGGATTAAAGCTGTAGGTTGAGTCTAGGAAGTTTAAGTTTGTTTCAGGGACTTTACATGGGGTTTCCGGTATATTCAAACCAAGGGTTTAAGGATACTCCTGGGAATTTCCTTGGAGTTTCGGAGGACCTCCAGATTTAATAAAGGGTTTCAAGCCCTTTCAGAGGGATTCAGAGAGCTCCGAAGCCGAAACATTTTGAATCGAACTGAAACCTCTAGAAACTCTCTAAAATGCCCCTAGAACCCTCCCGAATCCTCCAGAATTCCCCTAAAATGCTCTATTTTAGGTTCCTGAATCCATCAAAGACCCCCCTTAGACTCTCTGAAACGTCTCTGTAACCAGCCGGAAACCTTTTGAAACGTCTCTGAAACTTTCCTGTACCCCCTTTGACTCCCCAGAATACCTATAAAACCCCCTGAAAAACTTTTAAAAGGCCTTTATACACCCCTGATATTACCCTGAAAACCCAAGAACGCCCTGAGAAGTTCCTGAAATTCATTCTGAACCTGATTGAAACCCCTTGAACTTCCCTGGAAACCACTGGTATCCCTGAAGTCCCTTGTAGCCTCTTTGAAACCCCTTAAACCTCCTGAGCCCGATGACACCCCCAGAAATTCCTCCTCAATCTATTTAAAATCATTCCTGAGGCTCTCTATTACTCCTCTTGTGACTTACATACATACTAGTTTGTTCAGTAATCCATTTTGCTGAAATCGCTCGACTCCCCTTCTTCCAAGTACTTGAAACTTGATGAGTCACGATTCGTAGCGGTGAGTCTACGCTGAATCCTTGGTCAATCGTTTACAGTCGCCCTGAAATTTTGTAGCCTTTGGGTCTTTCTGAACTGCGAAAAGCTAAGGTGTACGCGGCCTTCCACGAAGCCTGGTTCTCTGCAGAATATGGTTTTAACTTTTCGTTTCTCCGTCATACGAGCTACGTGTCCAGTCACACCCTCTCCTTATAGCGTTACGTAGAATTTACAGCATAGTTTGTGGAGACATTTTGTTCGAATCTCTGGAATCTCTGGAACATTGCCGGGGCCCGTAGCGTAGTGGCAACACGTTCACTTCATAGTGGGTGGTCATGGGTTCGATCTCAGCCCCGGCACTTGCAATTTTTCGTCAGTTGCTCTTCCCCGCGAGAACGGCTGGCAACTGACCCTTTTCAGAGCATATGATCCAACGGACTCGGAAACCTGGATATTGACTAACGGCAACTCATAATGGACCCCCAATCGGACTGGAAAAGGAAGAAGAGCCACACATCAACATCATCATGCTCATCATTCTACCATGGACAGGGTAGAAAAGTGACAACAGCACAAGGGCAACCAGTTAGATATAGTAGAATAAGAATAGAATACATTCAGGCGCTGTACAAAGTGTAAGTGCCAATTGAAATCGCTCACGCAGTGCCCTAATGAGCAGAAGAGCTGTAAATTAGGTTATGTGATTGAAGAATCTCAGGTGCCTTATAATGTTGCTAATTGACAAATTGAGAGATGAATTTGTGAAAAAAATTGCATTCTGGTGAGACTCGAAACCACGACCCCGTATTCGCTAGACCGGTGCTTCAACCAACTAAGCCATAGAACAGGTAATGCAGGGTTTCAGGGCGTTCCAAAGTATTTCAATGCCGTTCAGGGAATTTCAGAGGGGCGTTTCAGTGGTTTCAGGGAGGTGCAATACGGCTTCAGAGATTTGAACTTGGGAACTTTTGCATACCAATCAGAAGCGAAAGCCTTTAGACCACCAAGCCCATCTGAATAAATGACAAGGTGTGACTTGTGTGACAAAAGAAATTCAATTACTACTGAAGTTTTCCTGCGCTCCTGACCTGTGGAACATGGTATAATCGAATGAGTATTCGCAAATTGATGGTTAAATGTCCTAATGTATCATTCAATCTACGACTTGTTTGATGTTACGAAAGGCATAAGTTTTACGCTCAAACAACGTGCTCCAAATACGCACTTCCAGGAAACGGTTTGTAGCTATCCGTGCACCATTCTGCTCCGGTCCGCACAATCGACCTACCGTGCGCCCAGTCGTAAAACATACGTTCCAAAACCCATTAAAAAGTGGAAATAACGATCGTTTACGAACGCGACACGCACCATTTGACCGTGACCTTCCTGCACTTTAATCTAGCCACACAGTGAGGCAACCCAGCCGTAATTCCCGACGCGTACCTCTCTACTACTGGTCAGGCGGCGCACGGCTTGGTGGCCGACTTTCGAATGCGTTTTCCGAAAAACACAAATGAAGCCTGAAATTATCAATGCACAATGTTCAGAACCGAAAAGCGTACGTTTTATGGGGCACGGCCCTGACTTGAGCCATATCACCCACCGGGCGATCTTTCCTCGAAGCAATTAATTAAGACCCCCTTGCTCCCAGCCATGCAGCCTTGCAGCGACAGAGATGGTGGAATTTTAAACTGAAACAAATGACCGCTTCTGAATGGTCGCGCAGGATGAAATGGGGGACGCATCGCGTGTTGATTTTCTGTGTTTGTGCGAGCAGCTCTAATCGAGATTGAAAAATTAATCGGCACCAATAATGGGCCCACGGAGAGTGCGCTTATGCTGGGGCCCACACCTGAAGAAGCTGTCTTCATTACTATGCACATTTCGCAGCTCGACGTACAGGACGACAAAAGATGTGGCACGTCTCCGGTGGTTGTGGAATGAAGCTGAATGCAGAAGAATTTAAATAAACCAATTTTGCACTCAGAAACAAATGGAGTCGATGCGAAAATCTTCTTTATTTTTTATTTATTGGTCATCGATTTTGGTAGATTTCGATGAGGATAAGAACTCAAAGCATTTGTTCAATGTTGGAAGGTTTCAGGGAAAACAACTTCATTATCTATCACTTTATCCAACTACCTCTGTCAATAATGTTGTTATTGATCCTTACATGTAAGGGTTCATATTCCAACAAATTCTATGACATAGGACTCTGGTCTTCTTTACCATTATGATTTGAAATCATAATCTAATCAAGAAGTGTCTTGTATGACTTAAGCTACCACTCAACAAGATCAATGTTAGGATCTATGGCTTCAATCACCGGGTCAGAATATTTTTGTAATGAAAATTTTCTAGACTTCTCAGGGCACAGATCATATTTGTGTCTGCTTCACAAAATATAAATACAAAAAATACCAATTTGCAAATAATATATCCGTTGAATATGTTTTAACAACTCTGAATTGAAAATCAGGAATGGATAATACAAAACACGAACAAAACGGAGCCGAACATTCCCTTAGTTGCCTTCCTTAAAAAGATAGATTTTAATTTGTTTCTGCATTTCAGCCTTCTTCATGAATGGACTGTTTCCAGTTGTTCCATACCACACTTCATTGCATACTAATCGTATCATTTTCAATTTATCTTCACAGCCACAGACACTTTTTGCCCCCGCCATCGTTAGTTCTTCTCGGTTTTCTCCTTCATCTTCCATTCACTAGTTTTTGCTACTATTTGGGACTCTGCTGTTTTGCGTCTAAATCTCGGAGCCTCCCCACAATCGTTAGGCCCATATGGTAATACGCGTGGTCGGCGCAGTAACAAACAGAGCCCGTGTGCCTTCTGACGATATACCCACCCTCCCCCACCCGAAAGTTTTATGAATGAAAATAGAGACCGCAAACCAGCAGTAGATAAAACCCCGGGCAAATGGTGGCCTCCCCTGAATGGGATGGGTAATGTCAGCCATACGCGCGGCGCGCTCGCTGGAGCTCCGAACAGTTGTTTTGAATGGAAGAAAGATAAAACACGGCTTAGTCCACGGCGGTGCGGTGGTTGGTTGTTAGCCGGGCGAAACAAAACTACGCGGACGGAGCTCATTAATTCCATTATTTGATTAATTAGATTCATTCGTTTTTATGACCCTTTGTGAGGTTGGTTGGTGCGCGGAGGCTGCCGGCTCTGGGGTCCCGACAGCAGCTGTCCTCCGGTAGTGTGGTTAAACCGTTTTGCTTCCATTAGTTGGATCATGTGCGGCCGGTCATCGTATGATCTGGTAGGCTTGTAATGAATGAGCACCTACTACACAAGGAAGCTCGTTTGATCGCGCGTTGAGTCCCGAGAATTGTATCCGGAGGTTCATAGGATGGAGATGCTACTGGTTGAATGATCTGACACAGGCAAAAGATAGTCTAATGGCTAGCACGTCTGATTTGTATGCAGAAGGTCCTGAGTTTACAGGCATCCAGGAACTCCCTTTAGTTAAAGTCGTGGAATCCTCAAGCGTAATCAATCTGAAACGTCTTGAATGCCTTTCGAACCAGCTGAGATGCCTCTGAAATGCATCTGAAACCCCCTAAAACCTTCCTGAAGCGCACATGGAAGCCTCAAAACCCTTATGAAACCTCTCTGAAACCTACGGAAACGTATGGCCCTAAATAGGCGCGTCGTATGGCCTCCTGAAACCTCATGGAACGCTCCTGAAATTCTTGAAATGCCTCTAGTACCCCCCCAGGAGCATGTCTGGAAATCTGAAAGCTTGCGGGATGGCGTTGTACATCCAAACCTCCATTTAGGTACCAAAGAAGTTTAAGAAGGGAGTATGGCTAGGAGATTTAAAGAGGGCCATGTGGAGTTTCAGAGGTCTTTCAAAGGAAGGCAGGGGCTTTAGGGGCGTTTTCGGGGGGTTTGGAGGGTCTCAGGTACGTTATAAGCGATGAGTAGTTTCATAGGATTTTCAGCTAGATGTGGAGGCGTTACAAGGGCGTTTTCGGCTGTTCCTGAGGGTCTCAGCTCAGGTGCATTACATGGGGTCCAATGGGAATTCAGGGTGGTTTGGGTGCATTTCATGAATTTTTAGAGGATTTTCAGAGGGTTTCCTAAGGCATTACAGGAGCGCGCTGTAGCAATATTGGGATTCCGATGAGTATCCTTTGGGAAACTAGAAATTCTAACGAAATATTAGCAATTTCGAATAAAAACGGGTAAACACTGGAAAAACCCTACAATATCAAAAACTCTTTCATTGAGTGGTTTGCTTGGAAATTGCTCTGAGCTTCTCCAAAATTCTTTCCAGGATTCTTCCTTGAAATCTTTCCGGAAATTTTAATCAGATTTCTGCCGCAATTCCATATTTTCTAGGGTTTTCAAACGTTAGCCAGCAATAACTGTCTGAATTTTCTGAGAGTTATTCTTGGAATTTCTTCCAGAGCTTCTCCCAGGGTTTTCTCAGGAGTTTTTACGGTTTCTCTGCAGGAGTACATCCCGGATTTCTCACCAAGGTTTTCTTACCATACTTCCAGAATTTACCGTTGAGTTCCTTCCGGAGGTCCTTTTAAAATTTATCTAAAGTCTCTTCAGGAATGACTACAGGTGGTTTCTCAGCATGAATTTCCAAAAAAGATCCCGTGACTTAGGCGAGATTTCTGCAAATAAGTTCTTCCTGAGATTTCTTCCAGAGAATTTGCTATGATTTTTCTTAGAGTTCCTCGCGGGAGTTCTTTGCGGAATATTCTTAATATTCGTTCCAGAAATTACTAACCAGATCTCACTAGGAGTTTTTCGTAAGACCACGATTACATTCAATATTTCCTTTGGAATATTCAATAAGGAAGTCCCGGCAATAGCTGCAGGACCAACTACACTGGAACCTCCTTTTATTCCAAGGGCTAGGGGAAGCGTATACATTTAAGGAGAAACTTCAAAGAACACAAACATGGCTGCCACAATGGCGGACTTGGTCCGCTTACTGGCGTTTTCAAGAGCACCAATCTTGAAAATACGTAAACAAATGCGCTCGATTTGGAAAAGCTGCCTCTTTTTGCAAGTGAGCAAAGCCAGGATTAACAATTGCGGCTTAGTTTGATGCTTCTTTCGTCAGATTTGTGCCTCTAAAGTTTGTATGCAAAATGGCAAAGGGATTTCTTGATGTTTCACCTTAAACGGACATGAAAAGAAGGAATTTTTCGCATAAATTAAGTCAGGGTTTCGATGAGGGGTTTCAAGGATATTTCAAAGGGATTACAGAGATTTCAGGGGTGTATCAATAGTACAACATGGGTTTCAGATGCGCTTCAAGAGGTTATAAGGGTGATTCAGAGGAGATTTCAGAAGCCTTTTCAGGCCGTTACACGGTGTGTCAGGGGCGTTTTACGGCATTTAAGAGGCGTTTTCAGAGATTATCAGGGGGTAAAACTCCTTCAAACGCCCCTGAGACTCTCTGAAATCCCCTGGAACCCTATGAGAGCCGATAAAGCACCCCTGAGCAATGTTGCTGAATACTGATGAAACATGCGAAGGGCGATGAATATTGCTTCGCCATGTACATGTGAACTGCGAGTGAACAGGTTTGCCAATGCTTGAGCTTTGTTCGTCATCATCAAAGCGTCGTCGTCGCTCGTTACGACTGAAAAAAAAAACTTCATCGCCCGAAGACATGATTGCTTCGATGCATCATGCGTGCTCTTCGCGAAGATCAGAAAACCATTCGCACGAGCAGCTTCGTGAACGGCACCCGCTGCACGGCATTCTAGCTAACATGGTACCCTGGTACCTGCTAAATAAAAATAGTAATATTTTTGTCTTTTTATCGCCGATTTTAGCGATCTTGGGCTAATTCGATTCAAAAAATCACATTCTACTGAGAGGGAGCCGGAGCGGTCACCGAGGATTGCGGAAAATCCGGATTTCGGCGTAGAATTTTAATGCCTGATGCCAGGTCTTTCCCAACCAGATTAGCCGCAACGCAACTGTCAAAATGCACTCGCAACGAAGAGGACGATTGAAGGAGTGAGCACCATGAACGAATGGAAGTCGCATGTGGTCTGCACAAATGATCAACTTACTTCCTCGTTCACTGCTCCCATTGACTTGCTAGAGTGTTCTTCGCGAAGCATAAATGAAAAAACGAATGCTTGTGAATAATGGATCGCGAAGATGCAAACATGAATGCTCGCGAGGAAGATCCAACGCAACATTGCCCCTGAGATCCCCTGAGACGCCAATACAACCCCTTGGAAGCCCCTTGAAACACTGCTGAGATCTTCTGGTAACTCCTGAAAGCTCCTTAAAAGCCTTTAACAACTAACCTGGAAACTCCTGAGGCCCCTTAAAGTGCTGCAGTGCCCTCCTGGGTACCCCCTGAGACTCCTTGAAATCGCCCTTGAGACCTACTGAAGCGCCCCTGGGACCTCAAACGCTTTCAGCAATATTTTGCTGAATTTTGCCGAGCTGAAGGGTTCAGCAAACTTTTTTGCTGAACTTTCGGCAAAGTTTGCTGAATTTCAGCAAAACGTTACTGGTGATCAGCAGAGCTTACTGAACAAATCAGTAAAATTTTGCTGTATTTCAGCAAAATGTTTACTGAAACCTTCAGCTCGGCAAAATTCAGCAAAATTTTGCTGAAACCCTCAATCGATTTTTGGTGTGTGAAGATCCTCCCTCCTGCAACTAGAATGCTCATTTTTGAGCGTTTTATGGCTAAAATCGAATCATTCTTAAGGGGATGCGTTTGATCCCATTTATCTTTACCGGTCTCTTTTCTGCTGGTTTCTGGCAACGTACTTTTCATACTATCTTTTAAACTACTTTTAACCGCGGTGCACACTTAGAAATTCTGAAATTTCCACGAAACAGAATCACCAAAACACGTAAACGTTTTCAAGACTGAATCACAAATTGGACTCAATTTTACGCGCATCATGTAAGTGCTGGTTGGTTGCGTTAGATGTCAACAAATCCGTTTCACCAGAAACGTAGAATCAGTATCACGTTCATCAGCCACCTTCTAACTCGGTGAAATAGCCGAGAGGTAAGAGATGTGGCTCACGATCAGGAGATCCGGTGTTCGAATCCATGCATGGCGTCATTTTACCTTTCTATGTTTAATCTGTCAAATCGGTTTTAGCGATTGCTAGACGCTAAGGAAAAATTAAATTTTATTTTGGGGTGTCTTGAAAGACGTAAATTTACATGTTTCAACCTCTAAATTTGTGTTTTTGGAGATGCTCGTATATGTCAGGTTCAGGACACTTAAAATTACATGATATTTTCTAGGTGTGTATCTTCTATCCAAAAATAGTTTTTTTAGGTGTTTGTTGACCACTCCGCCAAACTTCAATTGCCTTATGTTTTCTTTATCCAGTAACTAGCTGTCCCGGCAAACTCTGTCTTGCCAATCTCGTGGTGGTTTGACAGATTTTAAGCTCATTTAAGCACCGCACTCTAGATTAATTTGATTTCGATCTTGTTGATTTTTTTCCCAGCTCACAAAAATCAGAGCTTTATCAATTTTCCAACTTTTTGAGTTGATTTTCGTAACTTTTTATACATATAAACACAGCCATCATGAAAACGAATCGAAACGTGCAAGGGTCATGCTGATCGGTTCGGCCGTTCGTGAGTTTTGTTGCCTCAAAGAAGCTACAAACTCATTTTTATATATGTAGATTGCCTGACCTTTCAAAAACTGTAATCCGTTTGGTCTACACGCAAAACTCGATGTACACAGCGCAACGAGTAACTTTCGCGCACCGACCGAAAAGACAAACGAATTTTCACGCAAATTTGTGTAACACCGGATCAGCACATTTTTTGTGTTGATCCAGTCGTACACAAATATGAGTGAAAATTCTTTTGTCTTTTTGCTCGCTGCGTGAAAGTTACTCATTTAAGGATGTAACGTTCATTTAGTCTCATGTCTTTTTGCTTTAATGAGCCATTTTACGAAGTGAGAAACAATGTTGATGATGATATTGATTTTCACGGGTCTAGCGTCCAACAAAATTCATTCATAAAATCAGCTCGTAAAATAAATTATTACCATTCGGCCTAACGAGCCAGCATACATTTATTTCTCGAATTAATGTAATTCCCACGTTATAACACTGTACAGAGGAAAAAAACAATCAACTTAAGTATTTAGCCACAAACTGATCTAGATTATCAGTTCATAAGCTCTACAGATCCCAGACAGAGATCCTGTAGAATACTTTCATAAAATGTATCTAACTTCACAGTGTTGTTGAATCAGTTACACTGTTATACAAGTTGCCAACCAGAAGGGACGTGGCGTTTAAGCTCTTCATGTCTTTGACTAGTCGAAAAAAAGAATAATCTCCGTTGAATGATATACAAGCTATTGATCAATGAAACCGCTTCAATGTCGCCAATCCTTTTTTTAGGATTTATATTTCACACCGCCATCATAAACAAGTACTGAGTTAATAAACCCGTACTTTATCTCAAAATCCACCGATCCTTTACCCCAAAGCGACTTCACTCTTGAGCCTAGAAAGTGAATGCATTACGTCACTGCCGTGCTAACTACTAAGAACTGACCGCACCAAAGTCCGCGCTCAGATAATTATAAGATTCATTTCTGTCATTTCGGAACAGTTCTTTGAACGTTAACTTTCAATCTATACGGGCCGGTCAAGGATGCAGCGGCGGGGGAGGCAGCAGCCAGCCAACCAGCGGTAGATTCTCATTTGCATCCACGATCATAACATTTTTATATGAGGTAGCCGGTGGGTTTAATATATTGCTTTTATTGGTATAAAAGCAAACGGATAAAAGTATAAATAAAATCAATATTAAAACAAAGAGTCGTCGCTTGGGCTGCGTCGGGTGGCGGGGGCTTTACGTCGTCTCGCACAGGAAACAGGTTCCATCCACCCGGAGTGAGGTGCTGACGGACGGCGACGACTACGCGGTGAGAACCTATGGACCTCCGAACCGGCAATGGTGTCCGCGAACATCGCATTTCCTTTCTCTCCCGTGCGTGGACCGCCACCACAGCCGCGCGCCAAGATGAGCAACGGTGTGCCAGGGGGCCTGCTTTGGAACCTGGTGTTGATTGGACAATTTATTTATTATCTGCTTGGGAATTTGGAGTGGCAAAGGGGAGTTGGTTGGAAGCGGGACAAGGTCGGTACGGGACTGTCTCTTGGTGGTCCTCGAAGATATGAGAAATGCTAAGAATTCTCGATTTTTAACTTTTATTGCCTCTTTGTGCGACTTTTGGGCTCGCGTAGTCGTTAATGAGGGAAGCCTCACCAGAAAATCGAATACGAAACAAAACACGAGCGACACCCCGGCCGGACAGAGCCTGAACTGATGGGGAGCGAATTAATTAATAGTGGAATATTCAATTAAGGTGTCTCCGGTGATGATAAAACGATAGCTTTATTAGAAAAAATGGCCTAAATCAGTTGGGAAATTGCTGGTCGATTTGGATTTGAGTCGGGGGTTCGTCGCCTGGGAAGGTGACGACCAGTTGAAGTCTCCTCGGTGCGGTGATGGCAGAAGGACCAAGCGAAAGACTAATTTCGTTGATTATTCCTCCGCCTCCCAGGGTGGACAGATTAATTAGCGGATTTCTGCATAAAACTACACGTTTTATTGCACTATCCGAGGGTTGACATTTGGAGATCGAAATCTCTTTTCGTGTTTTACGTCAAGCAGTGCCACATTGATTAGGGCATGGACTGCGCGCTTTTCAACCAATCAATTTGGCGCAGATTTTTAGTAACTTTTTACGACATAATCAAACTGTTCATCGTTACATTATTTTAAAATTAACATGTTTGACTTTCAACGTTTGAACAATTTCAAAATTAACAATCTTCAACTTTAGTAAATGTAAATAAATTAAAAATAGAGAAACACGAAAGGGCTTATAATAGCAGAAAATGTCTATGGACAATCGGTGTACAAAGATCACCCTCCATAATTTAAGCTTGATTAACTCATTTTTTAGGACCTCCCACATCGCGTGACGGAAGCACGGATGATTCTTTTCTTATCTTTTCTGTTTTTTTTATCCAACGACCACCAATACATAACTAGTCCTAATGGAGTCTGAGCGCCGTTCATTTGGAATTCACTTTCAAGTAGATGTCATACGAACATCGTTCTGCTCGTTTCGTTTGTGTTTGCCGCATTTTATCAACGATTTTCCCACACCACAGGAGCACAGCAATACGACGACGACCCGAAGCGGTCCCCCAAAAAGCCTCCGCCACAGATCAAAGATCGCAACAAAAGTCCCATAAATTAAACTTATTGACGCCATTATCGAAAACGCCATTCCAGCTAGCGCCTGCTTCCCCCCCCCCCCCCCTGACTCCGATCAGAAAACCAAAGCCAGCGAGTGCAAAACCTGTCGCGCACAGAGCCAAAACAGTTAATAAACCTATAAAAGCGCGTTTTTCGAAAAAGGGAAAAACGAACGACCATTCCCGCCCGGGCCACCGTTGTTAATCTTTTTCTATCCTCATAACGCGCAAACAGGCATAAAGAACTGTATTAATTTCATAATTTTATTGTCTCCCAGAGAATGAAGGACCGTTGCTGTGAGTGGATCCGCCCGTCATTGATTTCGGTTTTATGGCCACGTCGCATCGCGTTCTTTATTTTGCTCAATCGTTTTACGGGATTAACGGCAGCTTTCGGGCAATTGAAATCGAACAAAAATCCGGTGATTCTGTTTTTGTTGGATTAAATTGGGACGCAATAAAAATCGATTGTTGGTCATCATCGAGATATGGGATTTTGGGACGCAGGGTGTGTGATTATGACGGTCATCATTTGTTTTCGTATTTGCTGCGATGAAGAGGGGCTGTGTTCAAGTTCGACTCCCGGGCGGTTCAGGATCTTTTGGAAATGAAAATTTCCTTGACTTTCTTAAGCGTATATTAAAAAAATGGTAAAAATTATAAATTGGAAAGGAAAGCGATGTGTCCGTTACTGTGGGAGTGCTCAAGAGACAGCTGAGACGATAGAGGCGATAGAATGCCAGGGCTACAAATGAACTCGGACTCGGAGTAAACCTCTTGACCCATCTAATCATAGGTAAGGCGGGCCTTTACTCGGATATCAACGACAACGGTTTGAGCCTAGTGCCCTTCGCTGCAGGCATGAGGAATGACTATCAGCAGCACCAGAGCAACGCCTGGCCGCAGACATCCGTAAACACCCCACACACCTAGAAAATATCATGTAATTTTAAGTGTCCTGAACCTGACATATACGAGCATCTCCAAAAACACAAATTTAGAGGTTGAAACATGTAAATTTACGTCTTTCTTCTTAGGAGGTGGTGTGGTAACAGATTATTCATTTATTTATTTATTTATTTATTTATTTATTTGTAAACATCAACAGGCATTATTGCCCCAATGATGTGACTTAATACTAAAATCGAAACAACTACAATCACATACATTTTGAAATCAAAACAACACAATCAATCACAATACATTTCAGAGTACAAAATACATAATTCAGACTAGAAGGTTACATACGAAAACATCGGCACATATTACGAAATCTACCTAATCATGGCTAACAATCTTGCGTTTTACATTTCGGTATCCAAACAACAGAACGATTTTCAAATTCGCGGTATCTAATTCCTACAGGCCAAGTTGATGGTGCCATAGCTAACTCTTTCAGTTTTACATTCATCATAACCTTGACTGAAATAAAATCTAATTCATCAATCGATCGACCCTTTGGTATCAATTTTCTAATCCTAATCGTTTTTCTATCCGTTATATCAAGGCATTCACAAACTAATTGATTTAAATCTTCTTCGGTGGCACGGCGATCGACGTTAGTGAGAAATAGTGAGAATGTATTATCACTAATAGAATCGTGCGAACGCATATCAGAGCTCGTATTATCGTCTCGGGTGACTTTTGTTCCATTGAACAGATGAGTACTTGAAAACGACGGCGACGGAATAGATGATGAGTGTGCGTTCTCACAAAACTGGTGATACGGCACGATTGAAGCAAGCGTGTCGGCGATCTCCGCAATTTGTAGTCTCAGGTCATCAATATCGGATTCAACTGTATTTGTTTGAGCAATATCATCACTGTCGGTTTCTGTTGGTACGGGGCAGTCTGCATCACGGGACGCACAATACTCAGTCAGACAGTCGTCGCACATCCACAGAATATTTTTCGCAAAGAGTGCACACACAGTTGGCTCTGTCAATCCTACACACGTAGCGTGATACCGTTTGGCGCACTTTCCCTCGCAGATTGTGTAGCGATCGTGTTTACGATCAATAGTGAGCAAGCACTTGTTGCACTCCATACCGGTCGCTCAAGCTTCGCAATGGCCGTAAAGTATATTATGGAATTGATGAATTTCAGTAGGGTTGAAATTCTCGTCGTGATTCCAAATTTCCAGCAGAATCTTCGTAGCGTGTCGGGTAGATATGAATCATAGATTCACGTATTGCACAACGAAACTATTTGTCACATATAAAGACGATCAAAAATCGGCAAATAATCAGCAGCGTGAAAACACAAACCGCCCGATAGAAACAGTCACTCACTGTTCTAGGTTATGTCGCCGTCTATCACCTAGTTCGTGGGGCATTATCAGGCTGGATTCATGGGTGAACGCGCTACAGATGTTCGTCATCCGCCAGGTGTTGCAGAAATGCCACGAATACAACGTGCCCACACATCACTTGTTCATTGATTTTAAATCGGTGTATGATACAATCGATCGAGACCAGCTATGGATGATTATAATTATGCACAAATACGGATTCCCAGATAAACGGATACGATTGATCGCGACGATGGATCGAGTATCGGAGACACTCCCGAGTTCCTTCGAATCTCGCAGAGAGTTACGGCAAGGTGATGGTCTTTCGTGCTTGCTGTTCAACATTGCTTTAGAGGGTGTAATTAGGAGAGCGGGGATAAATACGAGTGGAACGAAGTCCGTTCAGCTGCTTGGTTTCGCTGGTGATATTGATATTATAGCTCGGAAATTTGAGACGATGACGGAAACGTACATCCGACTACAGAATGAAGCCAGATGAATCGGTTAAGTCATTAATGTGTAGAAGACAAAGTATCGACGGTGATGAAAATGAGGCGGTTGAAAATTCGTGCACTTGGGCTCACTTGTGACCGCCGACAGCGACACCAGCAGAAAAATTCAGAGGCGCATTGTTGCAGGGAATCGACCTTATTTTGGATTCCGCAGAACTCTACGATCGAATAAAGTTCGCCGTCACACGAAGTTAACTATCTGCAAAACGTTGATTAGACCGGTAATTTTCTATGGGCATGAAGCATGAACCCTACGTGCAGAGGACCAACGCGGTCTTGAAGTTTTCGAACGGAAAGTGTTGCATACCATCTACGGCGGGGTGCAGATGGAAGACGGGACTTGGAGAAAACGAATTAATTACGAACTGCATCAGCAGCTGAGAGAACCAAACATCGTCCACACCACAAACATCAGGAGGCTACGGTGGGTGGGTCACGTCATCAGGATGTCGACCCAACTAAAATGATTCTCGAGAGCCTTCTGATCGGTACAAGAAGACGTACTGTGCAGCGAGCAAGGTGGGTCGTTAAACTGGAGGACCCTTCGTAGAGTGCGGAACTGGAAACACACAGCCATGGACCGAGTCGAATGGG
Source organism: Aedes albopictus (assembly GCF_035046485.1). Lineage (NCBI taxonomy): Eukaryota > Metazoa > Arthropoda > Insecta > Diptera > Culicidae > Aedes > Aedes albopictus. Next base: position 228,661,676 of record NC_085138.1, read on the forward strand.
GACGACTCCTACGCACAGCAGATAACACTCAGGCCTCAGTCGGACCTGTAAGGTAAGTAAGAACGCAGCGTAGGCGGTAGTGCTGCAGAACGTGGAATGATTGGAAATAAACAGACCCACTCGGGAGATAAAAAATGCTCCTGGAAGAATCGGAATGCAAGGAAGTGGAGCTTGTGTGCCGTTCTCAAGAAACACGGAAGTTCTATAAGAACTTCAACACATCTTGCAGCGGATTCGTGCCGTGAGCTGGGGTCTGCTAAGAAGTAGATGGTGGCCTCTTGACGGATGGACATAAGGTGATTGAAAAGTGGAAGCAGCACTTTGATGAGCATCTGAATGACCTGGAGACCAAGGTAACAGAGTAAACGTATGCGTCAGTGCAGCAGTGGACGGAATTGATACGACCCCTACGCTTAGGGATGTTAAAAGGTTGCCATTCACCAGCTCACAACCAATGAAGCCGCTGGTTAAGAGGGTTTCGTAGCTGACATCATCAAGACGTGCCCCGAAACTTTAGCCACCTGCCTGAACCGGTTGACATGTCGTCTGAAATTCAGAAACCTAACAGCTACCGGAAGTGTTGAAGGAAGGTAATATTATTCAGTAAATAAATGTGTGTAAGAGGCTGTGAACACAGTTGAAATTGTATTAATAACTAGCTGCCCCGGCAAACGTTGTGTTGCCATTTGTGGTTGTGGTGGTTTGACAACTGTTAGGTTCATCGCAGCATGGCACTCTAAATTGATTTTACTGCGATCATGCTGATTTTCTTCCCAGCTCTTGCAAATTTCGGTTGTTTCACTATCTTTCTACAATTTTAGTTGATTTTCGTATCTTTTTGTACATATAAACACAGCCAACATGAATACGAACCGAACCATGCAAGAGTCATCCTGATCGGTTCAGCCGTTCGTGAGTTTTGTTGCCTCAAAGGGACTTCAAACTCATTTTTATATATATAGATAGATACGTGCAACATAACAAAATCAGCCACTGTAGAATATTCGTACTTATATGAACTTCAAAATCAATCGTAAAACCTTGGGCAAAACTTTGAGAAAACCAACACTTTTCCTTTTCTGCTTCATTGATAACGCTGAAACTTCCAACAAAGTATTCAAAAGATAAGACGCAAATGATGGTTCCACTCTCAAAACTTGGTCCATCTCCAAATGTGCCAAATTAGTCCGCTGATGCTGGCCAGATGGGCCTTCGTGTGGGCGTTCGAGCAGAAGAATGGCTGGGGTGGTGGTGGGAAGGTGAGTAAATGCCATCATCAGCGCCTCTTTGGTGGTATCGACGACTTGACTTTCGGGTCGATACACATATTGGAAGAAACAGTAGCTGTCCGCAGGGCGATAAAAGCACTAATGAAACGACTTTTTTATAATTCGAGCAGGTTTTTGCACAAACACCAGTCTTTCAGGCTACCGTATTTTGTTTGGTTGATGTTTCCTGCTGCAGAGGCGGCTTTTCCTCTTTGTAGGTATTTATCTTTTTAAATGGGCCAGGCAGGGCGTTGACGTTGGATGTCAGAGGCCTGTGGAAGTTGGTGCGTTCGGGCTCAACAGGTGCCGTGATGGATCGTTGGTCACAATTTCCTAGCATAAATTAACTCCCGTCGTAGATCGTCAACAATCACCATCATTATTTCGCTATCAGACAATGCGAATCTAGATCGCCAAACGGAAACGATGCGAAATTGAAATTGCAAACTGCAGCTGGAGATGCAACGCAGCAATGAGAGTGTCGTTAGCGCTCAATGGTTGTCAGTTAGAGTTGACAATTGCCTCGTCGCAAAACAATACAAAGTAACAAGATCATTAGCTCTTCCTTATCTCAAAAGCTAGATGAGGACGGAATCGTTGGCGATGTCCGAGGGGTTGGAAAGCTCGTTACAAATCGTTTTGCGAGGGAAAATATCTCCCACTCACGAACTGTATTGCACCGCGACCCGCATCCAAGTGCAGCCATGCAATCGACGAAGCATCAGCTAGGCTCCCGCAACAACCCGCGACGACCGACTACGAGATAATGATGATTGTTAACGATGTTAATCTCGATCGTCATCGCGCTGTTAAACATGATCACGATCGCTGCAGCCAACCGCAGCACGCGGAAAAACAAGTAGATTTTCGCTGCGATTGAACGCCCCCTTTCCTCCTGGCTGGAATCTAGAGCTGGCACAGAGAGGCGACGCGACGGACGGGATAGACAACTCCCTCACCCCGGCGATGATCAACTCAACTCATCGACCCGTTTTGTTCCCGGGAATCGGCTTCAGTAGAGTGAGGCTCAACTCACACGGTGCTGCTGATGGCGCTGCTTATGATGATTAATAACATCAAATTACAACCATTAATAAAAATTGAATGCAAACGGGGCGACCCATGCAAGAGTCGTGTTCCCTGGGCATTTGTTTGTCTAGTGGAGCTGTTCGTTTTTTTGTGCGAGCCTGATGCTTGTTTTCTGGCGCATTATTATGGACTTCGGCGTTGAGGAAGCGCCTTTAATCCGGGTGAATACGGACGATTTCGTGCGTGGAAGCACGCATGGTTCATTACACGCTGGCTGACACACGCATATGGTGATCGAGAGGAAATCAAAAAAGTTTCGGTTTTTGTTATCTGTCTGTCAGGGGGTGAAGTTTGATAAACTGTCTTCTTATTTCCGAATAATCAATTATTTGTATTGCTGACACGACTAGCGTTGGGTAACATATTGCACTCGTTAACAGAAACACTGATTTCAGAGTACCTCAAAATGTCGATTTGCGTTTTGTGGTTCAATTTCGTGGAACGATTAAGTATGAAACAATATTTCTGATCCAGAGAAATTCTCCGATACATTTAAAAGTACTAAAACTGCTACAACTTCTTTATATTCTTGTTCTTGGTGTAATGTCCCAACTGGGACAAAGCATTCTCTGCCAATGATTATTTTGCATATTTACAATAGTACCTGGACCGACCCGGAATCGATTCCGTTACCATCAGCATGGTCTTACCCATGTACTTACCGTATCGGCTACAAGGGCCCTGCCAATGGCTATCCGCTATCAATAAACCATGGAAAGTGAAATCAAAGCGACTTATCTGCCTATCCCCTTCCCCAACCCATGTAGTAGCAATCAACGTAATTGGAAAAGCTCCCTCATAAACGCGGAGCATCCAATGTGACAGTCCACACACCCACCCACCCACATCCTACACACACGATCGTAAAAATGTTCCAGCGACAAAGCCCGCCATCCTCCTCCTGCTCCCATCAATAAATCAATAAAACGAGGGGGGCCCGACCGAATGGCTGGTTACGCAATGATTCATTTTTCCTTGCGTCTACTTGACCGGAATTCGGATCCGGTTCTCTCGGCTAGATAGCATGTTCCTGGAACGCGCTGCGATTGATGATGGAGTGGTGGAAGACCAACGCAGAACCGAGAAATATTGTCCTCGCGTGTCGTCAATCAATCGATTGGATGAGCGGGAGCCGTTTTTTTCTGCGGTCGTTCTTAAGCTGTGTAGCTGTGGGTAGATAGGTGGTACAACAAAGGGACCATCAGCGTAATTGTCCCCTAGATGATTTGTGTGGCCATCAAGGCTGTAATCCGGTGTGCGTTTTTAGCTTTTCCGTGTTCGATTTCCTTCGTCAATTGACGCTGGATTTTCCGGACAATGGAGAGTTTATCTTTTGCAAGGTGGATCCCATTTGTATGATTTGAATTTTGAAAATTTTCGGTATGGTCTTTTCAAAAGAAAAAGTTTTTCTTACTGCTCTATTTTATGATGATTTTCTGAAGTTTGAATGAAGCAGTTTGTAGAATTTTCACATCTCGGATGTATTAGAATTGGAATCACAAATAGGCCCTAACATTTTAAGATTAATACTAGTCTATCTAAATAGTTTGGTGCATGGATTTGAAAATTTGAAAGGCACGGCAAAGGCTGGGTATGCTGCGCAAAACAGATCCCATTGTGTTCTACTAGTCTCTGCCCAGCAACTCCTATCCCTAACTCCTCGTGGTACCTAAGGAAACTACGAGCAACCTCAGGGAAGATCGGGTAACCAACCCCGGAGGGAAGGAGGAGGGGGGGGGGGGGTTGCTTCTGCAAACCTGAACGTCTGTTCTCCATGAGGGGCGGCTCACAACAGCGTCTGATCCCCATGCTAGGAGCGGTTGATCAACGTCCGAGTGCCAGGGAAGGACTCTAAGCTCAACTGTGCACTATGGTCCTCCGGAAAGTAGGGGGTTGGTGTCAGGCCCTACGAGCCAGCCGTAAAAACCATTGTTATAGAAAATCACCAACAGAATAATACGAACCGAGACCAACGGCAACGACCCCAGTGAACAAAAAGGATTGGCGATTGGAAACTCGGTACGTGGAACTGCCGATCTCTCAACTTCATTGGGAGCACCCGCATACTCGCCGATCTACTGAAGGACCGCGGGTTCGGCATCGTAGCGCTGCAGGAGGTGTGTTGGACAGGATCCATGGTGCGAACGTTTAGAGGTAATCATACCATCTACCAGAGCTGCGGCAACACACGCGAGCTGGGAACAGCTTTCATCGTGATGGGTGATATGCAGAGGCGCGTGATCGGTTGGTGGCCGATCGACGAAAGAATGTGCAGGTTGAGGATCAAGGGCCGATTCTTCAACTTCAGCATAATAAACGTGCACAGCCCACACTCCGAAAGCACTGATGATGACAATGACGCAGTTTACGCGCAGCTCGAACGCGAGTACGACCGCTGTCCAAGCCACGACGTCAAAATCATCATAGGAGATTTAAACGCTCAGGTAGGTAAGGCAGCATCCATTTATTACGTAACGCTAAAATTGACATTTTTCGACCCCCCTCCCCCCTCCGTAACGCTTTTTTGTATAAAAATCCTAAAAATTTTGTATGGGCCGTAACGCTCGGTCGTACTCCCCCCCTCCCCCTAGAGCGTTACGTAACTTGTGGACGGCGCCTAAGGAGAAGGAATTCAGACCGACTCATTGACTTCGCCGCCTCCAAAAACATGGCCATACTTTGCACCTTCTTCCAACACAGCCCCCTTATGGAAATCACCACAGCAGACGGAATGTCAAATCGACCACGTTCTGATTGACCGACGGCACTTCTCCGGCACTATCCGACACCTATCGTGATGCCAACATCGACTCCGACTACTATCTGGTGATGGTCAAGCTGCGCCCAAAACTTTCCTTCATCCACAATGTACGGTACCGGCGACCGCCACCTGGAGAATCTCGAGAAAGCGCTGCCAGACGAAGGCGAGCTCGATGAGGCCCCTCTAAAGGACTGCCGGAGTACAGTAAAAGCAGCCATCAACGTCGCAGCCCGCAGAGCACCATCGGGTACGTGGAACGGCATCGATGGAACGAATGGTTAGACGAAGAGAGTAGAACGGTTTTGGAGGAGAAGAACGTAGCGCGGGCGGCAATGCTGCAACAAGAGTCCCGACAGAACTAGGAACGTTACAAAAAGAAGCAGATTCAGCAAGCTCACCTCTTTCGGGAGAAAAAGCGACGCCTGGAAGAAGCAGGGTGCGAAGTAATGGAACTGCTGTGCCGCTGCTAAGAAACACGGAAGTTCTACCAGAAGCTCAACACATTCCGCAACGGCTTCGTGCCGCGAGCCGGAATCTGCAGGAACGGAGGCCTTTTGACGGACGGACGTGGGGTGATCGAAAGGTGGAAGCAGCACTTCGATCAGCACCTGAATGGCGTGGAGAACGTAGGCACAGGAGACCACGGCAACGGAAGAAACGACGACGCCAGTGCAGTGGAGGACGGAAATGAACCAACTCCCTCGCTGAGTGAAGTTAAGGATGCTCAAAACCAACAAAGCGGCTGGTAAGGATGGTATCGCAGCTGAACTCATCAAAGATGGGCCCAGAAAAAATGGCCTCCTGTCTGCACCGGCTGATAGTCAGAATCGGGGAAACCAAACAGCTACCGGAGGAGTGGAAGGAAGGGGTGATTTTCCCACTTTCACAAAAAGCGTCCTTTTGGAATGTGAGAACTTCATAGCGTTCACTATTTTGAATGCTGCCTACAAAGTCCTATCCCATATCATCTCCCGTCGTCTGTCACCTAAAAGGAATGATTTCGTGGGAAGTTACCAAGCCGATTTCATCGACGGCCGATCGACAACGGACCAGATCTTCACCGTACGGCATATCCTCCAGAACAGTATCGACCGCGCAGAGCTGTAGAGAATCATGGACGAAAACGGCTTTCCTGGGAAACTGGCTAGACCAGGGGTTCTCAAACTTTTTCAGCTTGCGACCCACTTTTGATTGTTATTGAACTCGGCGACCCACCAGCACATATTTTCAAAATATACGTCATTTTAGAAAATTTATGTTGACTTTTTCGATAAACCTACGTTACATAACCTTAAATCTTTAAAATTTTAAGTTTTTTTAAATCTACTGTGTACTTTTTTTGGATACGTCAAAATAAAGTAAACGTGATCAGATTCAGTATGTTCCTTGTTTTAAGAATTCAAAATGTTTGCAAGTTTCTGTTACAAACTCAACTAGTCTGGTTCATTTTAACATAAACATCACTTTTTTTTGGAATTTCAATAAAGAACACATAAAAATTACACAGAGTCGTTGAAAATATAATGCCAGTGAAACGCATTGGGGAACTTTAACCCTCTAATACCCAAATTTTTGATTTTGATCTAAATATCATTTTTCGTCATCTAAAATCGATTTAAACATGTTTTGGAAGATGATTCTTTTAAATTCTCGATTTCGTGAATTTCAGTTTTTTTATTTTTCTAATTTTTATTTTTGAACATCCCCACACTTTTATATTTTTCCTGGAAGCCTATTTGGGGTACGGATTTTTTGAGATGAAAACATTTTGAGATTTTATGATTATTGTTGAAATATTTTTATTTTAAATTTTTTTCATAGAAAATTTTATTTTTCGTGTAATTTTAAGGAAAATAATTTTAGAGTGTATTCGATTCCCATAAACTATTAAACTAAGATAGAATGATTTGGGAAAAATTTAAAATATGTTAATTGTAGCGATTGAATACAAAATAAACAATGACTTCTAAAAGGTGACTAAAGCATCAATTTTTTAATGATTTTTAAAAAATGTAAATACGCTTTAAAATAAACCAAAAACCATTTTGAGATATACAAAACAGTCCTTAATATCAGCCAAAAATATAAAAATTTTGATTTTTCATGAAACAAAAATTATAAAAATGCTCAAACTATACCCCGTCTAAAGGCGGGATTGGGTATTAGAGGGTTAAACGTGGCCTTCAAATGAAAAGCATTTTGTATCGTGATTAATAGGGCAAAAAAATAAATCCTTCAAACAGATCGAGTTGTAAGTACTTTTCTATATATACGGTGTTAATTTAAACCACTTTTTTCAAACCTGTTCAGCTGTTTTGATTTCTGTAAAACATCAGATTATCAAAATTCATCCAATCAGAATTTTACAGAAGTTAAACTTTATCGAAAAAAAAACAAAAAAAAAAAAACAGTGAACAACAAACGTTCGTTGGTTTCTTGTCGAAATTTGTTAAACTTTTGGTATTTCAAAAATTTTCTGGAATTTTTACTGCTGAACTTGATGTGTAAATTTAACGGAAAATGCTAACTGTAAACAACATCTTTAACCCATTTTTAGAGAACGCATAAAAGTTTGAATATTATTAGGGAAACCTTATTTCTAGAAATAACTCAGGCGATTCTACAAGACAGTATATGCAAATTTGAAAATGGCCAAAAAAGGTTTTGTGATAAGTTAATTTATACATTTTTATTATGATATCGACAAAGGTTTCGCGACCCAACAAAAATCAGCCCGCGACCCACCAGTGGGTCGCGTTCCATAGTTTGAGAAACGCTGGGCTAGACTGATTAAAGCAACGATGGACTGTGTGCAAAACTGCGTAAGGGTTTCGGGTGACCAATCCAATTCATTCGAATCTCGCCGGGGACTGCGACAAGGTGACGGATTCTCATGCCTACTCTTCAATATTGCTCTATTTTTTAAACCATAGGGGGAAAATCTGGGCCCATATAGCCGAGGCGGTAAACGCACGGGTATTCAGCATGACCATGCTGAGGGTGACGGGTTTGATTCCCGGTCGGTCCAGGATCTTTTCGTAAAGGAAATTTCCTTGACTTCCTTGGGCATAGAGTATCTTCGTGCCTGCCACACGATATAGACATGCAAAATTGTCATTGGCAGAGGAAGCTCTCAGTTAATAACTGTGGAAGTGCTCATAGAACACTAAGCTGAGAAGCAGGCTTTGTCCCAGTGAGGACGTTACGCCAAGAAGAGGAGAGAGAGGAGGGGAAAATCTGTTCAACAGACACCCTAACAGGAAGGTTAGGCTAGTGTGGGGTTAAGGCCGTCTTCTACAACACTAGTAAAAGCCAGGACTACTCTCTCCTCGACCCACTAAAATACATTTGTATGGTCGCCAAACCCTACGTCTCTCCGGAACCACCAAGAAGGTATTGCTTCAGAGAGGGGCTAGTGCACATCGCACCCTCAAGGTTAGCTGCGTAGCCTAGCAGCAACGAACATTGATGACTCGCTCTGGAGAGTCCATCACGGTAACATGCTGGCGCTTAGCCAGCTTCCCGAGTGGTCCTCGCCACTCCCTTTGTCCTCGGAAGGCGGGCAGGGTCAACCCCGCCCGCGCCCAACTGCTTTGCAGACATCAAGAACTGATGCCCACGTACAACCCGATCAGACATGCCCGCAAAGGAAAGGTATCACTACCCTTCAGGCCCTATCAGATGCACCCGTAGGTTGCAGACAGCAGGGTCTCACCTACCCCGACACTTGCCGGGGACCCCTTTACAACCGCGGGCTCAGATCCAATCCAGTAGACCGACGCCACGACAGCACCGCTACTGGGAGGAAGCTACGGAGAGGAAGCTCTCCGCGGTCACTTAATCGCTGTAAGGGTCGATCTCGACCGCAGTGCACCGGTATGACCTACGAAGCCGACTTCGAATCCCTGGACCACCTGTTGTACTGCATCTGCACTAGCCATTCTCCGAGTCCACGCGCCACCTCCTCTGTAGCTCCCAGACGATGTGGGTGATAGCCGTTGAAACGGCGTTCCAGCTAAACTCATCCCTACACATCCTCTGGACCAAATTGTCCGGATTTGTGTCCTCCCCGCATGTGGCAAGCATGCGATCACGCATTGTGCGAAAACGCGGGCACACGAACAAAACGTGTTCCACTGTTTCCTCTAAACCAGGGATTCCCAAAGTGGGCGAAATCGCCCCCTGGGGGGCGAAAACGATATCAAAGGGGGCGAAAATATTAAAATTAGAAATTGTGGGGCGAAAAATCTAACAAGGGGGCGATTTTCCAAAAACAATTTCATTTATAGTGATTTTGGGTATTTTTTTACAGGTTCGCCTACATATTTAGTAAAGTTGCTGAAATTCGCTATTCTACTTGAAAGGTTTTTGTTTTATTATTTGGCATATTTATTACGAATCAAGAGATGAACCAGCCTCGGGCTGAAAATCTCTCTAATAAAGATACCTAACCTAACCTAATTACGAATAATCTAATATTCAGGAAAGTTTCAACCTTCGTCAAGCTTTGGAGTTTCTGTGAGCAAATCAAGACGACTTACAAAGTTGAATCCCAAACCCTACTTTCAATCTTCCTTCTTCGATATTTGAAAATAATTAGGGGAAATTGTGTATTTTAGGCACATTTGTTCTCTTCTTCAAAGGTTTTTTTTTTTTGAAAGCTGTTGAACTCAGAGTTGGCCTCAAATCCTTCCCAACCAAGCTGAATTATTCGCCCAAGTTTCAAGAAATTTGGCTGACAAAAGCTCCCCATGACGAAGAGAACAAACCTGCCGATAACACCCATCGTCACCCTATTTAAAAGTTACATTTTCTTAAATTCTCCAAAAATATGATACTCCATGTTATTTATTCCCGATTTTATATTAAAAATTTTAAACTGAAAGTTGAATGAAAATGTAATAAAATTTGTTGGTGCGTCAAAACATTTTCGAAAAAATCCAAAAAATACAGTGGAAATAAAAAGGCTTTGTTCCAGTAACCTACAAAGTAGACAGAATTTGTAGGTTTTAATGCAATTCCAAAATTTCGAATCTTATTTAAAAAAATGCAAACTTAGGGGGGGGGGGCGAAAATATTTTTCAACAGCTTCAAGGGGGCGATTGCTCCGACAAGTTTGGGAACCATTGCTCTAAACCATTGCACACTGGGCATTCGGGAGAATCCGAAACGGTGTAGATACCTTCGGAAGCAACCATGACCTGTAAGGACCTGTGTCAAGTGGAATATGACTTCCCCATGGCGCCTATTAATCCAACTATCTACCCTCGGTATCAACCTATGGGTCCACCTTCCTTTGGTGGAACTGTCCCACGCGCGCTGCCATTTGACCATAAAGGCCATCCTGGCAGTCCTGCGTATGCCTTTTGTTAAGCTCATTTCGAAGCACTCCATGTCCTCACTGATAAGAATGCTGATAGGCACCATACTAGTAATGACGCAGAGAGCGTCGTGTGACACGGTACGGTACGCGCTCGCAACCCTCAGGCACATAAGCCTGTAAGTACTTTCCAGCTTCCGTCGGTAGCATTCGGTACTTAGCGCGGTGCCCTACGCCGTGCCGCCATACCTAAGTATGGACGTAGCAACACTAGCCAGAAGCTTGCGCTTACTGGCGTACACCGCAGAGCTATTGGACATCATCCGGGATAGTGCCGCAATTGCTGTGGAGGAAGGTGTGATGGCCGCTCAACAGCCGGGGAACGATTTTCACAAAATCCGGTCAATTCGTGTGCTTTGCGGACGACATGGACCTTATCGTCAGGATATTTGGAACGGTGGCAGAACTGTACACTGAAACGCCAAGCAGCAAATGGCGGACTAGTGATGAATGCCTCAAAAACAAGGCGGGATCGAACACGACCGGATCCATCTGGGGTACGGGCTCCAGAAGAACCTGTAGTTCAGATTCACCCACACACCAAATGCACCATTTACAAAACACTAATAAGACCGGTGGTCCTCTACGGACACAAGACATGGACCATGCTCGAGGAGGACCTGCAAGCACTCGGAGTTTTCGAACGATGCGTGCTAAGGACGATCTTCGGCGATATGCAGGAGAACGGTGTGCGGCGGA
>NC_085138.1:228673372-228698372 GCF_035046485.1 Aedes albopictus
AAGGTTAATCCCCAAATTAACATTTGAATCGTCCCTTCAAACGTCCAAAAGTCTTGTCAACGCACAATTAACCCGCATGAGTTATGACATTTACCGACCGTACGTCCGTCGTCTAACGCGTAAACAAACGCCCGAGGTCGACAGAAGCTAAAAATAATGGAAAAACGACGGTGACCATTTGCGCTTTCCACGTTGATCCACCCACTTGATAACCTACCGTTAACCTCCGAGTAGGCCGCGAAACCCGAGCTCGACGAAGGGAACCCAGCAGGCTCGTAAATCAAAAACCTAAACAGCTTGACGCGACCCCCACTAGTGCCCACACGGCCCTACCTTATTCATGAGCCGCGTATCTTGGTCAGCCATAGAGGAAAAGCAGAGTAGAGCAGGTCCACCCATTTCTGCACCCACCACCGTCCAAAAGTGGATTATAAATTAAAATAACGACAAATACGAAAAAAGGTGTGATAAAAGTGCGCTGATAGTGGCTGCACAGTCACAGCTCACAGCCCACTCGGATGCATTCAAGTGGCGGCAACTTTCTACATAGGCCTACTAGGAGCGGAGCGTCACGATAAGGCACTGGTTTTTGACGAACGGTATCGACGGACGGTGGCAGCCGCTAGCCATTCATTCGTAGCCTGGCAAAAAGGCTAAGACAGCGATAGGAAACACTCGTTTAATTAAAAATAAACCCAAACGTGACAAGTCGTTTGGCCAAATGTGTGCTTGCTGTGGGCTTCTAATGTTCGTATAACAGCCAGCTCCGTGGAGATAAAAGCGGGGGAAGTGGCGGCTGGGGGAGGTCTCTATCGCGCATCAATCTGGCGAAACTCGCTCGAAAACTGGAATTAATTTCATACCCGCGCGGACACACGCGGACGGACCAATTCGGTGTGATCTGGAGGCACCGAGAAAATTAATTGGCACCACGGCGGCGGTGGCGACGGCGCAGCGCAGATTACAAAAGGCCGATAATTGCGTGCTGCTATCATTCGTCATCGGTGCAAAGAGTTTTAATTTCTTGCTGTCGGGGACGTATTTGGGATTTCGAGTCGCGTTTCGCGAGATAAGCTAATAAAATTAATTTAATTGTTTTATTATGAAAAAGCGGTGCCAATAATTGCCACCGAGGCGTTAATTTGTCTTCTTTTAATGGGGGGAGAGGGCGTACACTCGGAACTATCGCTAATTCAGTGGGGAAAGATCGAATCAAAGCGTAGGTATACCGTTTGGTGGGTGATTCTCATGCATTTCTGTCATTCGGACGATTCCGAGAAATTTTGACGACTACTTCCGGAGGCGTCGTCATCATAGCCTCAGAGGCTTGTTAAAAAGTCGTTGATGGAGATCTTTATTGACTGTTGCCAGATTTGTTTCTTGATATTTTCATCGCTACATTGTCATCTTCTCGTCTTACGATCGCGTGAGCATGTTCGCTACTGTTTGCGTGCTCATCAACACTAATCAAAGGCAAATAAACAAGAGTGGTTGAGAGGGAACTGTTGGATAGTGGGAAAAACACACATTTGAAGGTCATTATCACAGTTAAGTCTCCACATCTCCCGACTCAGCAGAGAGAGCTGTTCAGCGTGACAAGAGCAGAACCCACCACAGTAAGAGACGGTAGCTCATAGAGAATGTGGTTGCTGAAAAGCATGAATCGTAACAATATGCTTAGGTTTTAGGCCAATGGTGTGTGACATAAGATAGCGCCAGTGCCTGCCAAGTGTAATGACGGGAAAATAAAAAGTTTTTCTTTTTAGCGAGATTACAACTCCGGAGCTGTTTCAACTCGGAATATAAGTTGCTGATGGACTTAACAATCGTGGCAACCAGGTGGAAGAAGCACATTGAAGATTTAATAGTTCTGATCCTCACAAGTTCCTACCTCATGCTTCCACGGGTCAAGAGATGACAAAGACCGCCAGCTAAAGGTTGTGTGTTTAGCTGGTAATGCAGCCTGGGAACTGTTGTCCTTCTAACTTCAGCTAGATTGAGAAGGTACGACGCGAGCGTCTGTTTACCAAGGAGCACCTCCTCAAAAAGCGTCTGTTCTGGCATCCAGCGGCTGAGCAAGGAATGCTGCATCACGCCCAGCTAGATTCAAGGCGGTAGCCCCATCAGCGTGGTCGTCCCAGTGTTGGTTGGACGCTAAACAGAACTGGCACGATGGCCCTCTGGCGAGACAGGAGTGTTGGCATAGGCCTAACAAGCCATCCGTAAAAATCCCCATTAAGAATAACATAGGAGGAAATGCAACTTGATACAATCGGCAAAATCCACACGACAAAAAAGGGACTAAGATTGGAAACTTGGATACTGGAATTGCAAGTCATTTGGTTTCGCAGGATGTGACAGGATAATCTACGATGAACTTCGACATCGTGGCGTTGCAGGCACTTTGTTGAATTCGACAAAAAGTGTGGAAAAGCGGGCATCGAGCGGCTACCTTCTACCAAAGCTGTGGTACCACCAATGAGCTGGGAGCAGGATTTATAGTGGTAGGCAAAATGCGACAACGTGTGTTCGGGTGGCAGCCGATTAACGCTTAAAGGCCGTTTCTTCAACTACAGCATCATCAAAGTGCACTGCCCACACGAAGAGCGACCTGTCGACGAGAAAGAAGCATTCTACGCGCAGTTAAAGCAAACATACGATGGTTGCCCGCCGTGTGACATGAGAATCGTTGTTGGCGACATGAACGCGAAGGTTGGTAGGGAAGAAAGGTTCAGACTGGTAATCGGGCGAAACAGCCTGCACGTCGTATCGAATAATAACGGCCAGCGATGCGTAAACTTTGCAGCCTGTTGTTGTATGTTAGTCCGAAGCACTTTATTCTCCCGCGAAGGTATCCATAAAGCCACCTGGACATCACCCGAACAAAAAACAGAAAACCAAATCGACCACGTTCTAGTCGAAGATTAATTCTTCTCGGATATAACCAATGTCCGCACATACCGCAGTGCTAATATAGATTCGGATCACTACCTAGTCGCTGTATGCATGGGCTTAAAACTTTCGAAGGGAATTACCACGCGTCGAACTCGAACAACATAGAGCAGCTGCGTAACGTAGAAGTGGCTCAAGACTACGCGCAGCAGTTAGAAGTGGTATTACCAACGGAAGAGCAGCTTGGCGCAGCTACACTTGAAGATGGCTGGAGGGACTTCCGATCCGCCATAGGTAGTATCTCGGCTGCAGCACCAGGTTTCGCGACTCCTAATCACAAAAACAAACTGGTATGAAGGCGAATGTGAACAATTTAAAAACTAGAACAATGCAGTATGGGCGATAATGTTACAACACCGCGGAACAGGCAAAATACTGTCTTCCGGAGGAAGAAGTGCCAGCAGGAAGAACGAGATCGCAAAACGATGGAAGAGCTGTACCACGCTAAGAACACACGGAAGTTCTACGAGAAGTTGAACCACTTGCGCAGAGGCTTTGTGCCACAAGCCGACATGTGCCAAGATAACCACGGGAATTCTCTCACGAGCGAGCGTGAGGGGGTCGAAAGGTGGTAACAGCTTTACGATGAGCACCTCAATGGCGACGTTGCAAGCACCGAAGGTGGCGTGGTAACATATCAAGGAGTACGTGCACAGGACGAAAGATTTCCAGTCCCTAACTTCCAAGAGATTGAGAAGGAGGTTGGCCGGTTGAAAACAACAAAGCCGCTGGAGCAGATCAACTACCAAGCAAGCTTCTAAAATACGATGGAGAAGCACTGGTGAGAGCACTACACTGGGTCATTACCAAGATTTGGGAAGAGGAAGTATTACTGGAGGAATGGATGGAAGGTATCGTGTGTCCCATCTACATCACGCGATCAGACTACTGAGCGCTGCCTACAAAATACTCTCTCAATTTGTATGCCGCCATGTATCAACGATTGCAAGAGAATTCGTGGGACAATATCAGGCTGGGTTCATGGGTGAACGCGCTACAACGGACCAGACGCTCGCCATCCGCCAGGTGTTGCAGAATTGCCGCGAATACAACGTGCCCACACATCACTTATTCAATGATTTCAAATCAGCGTGTGATACATTCGATCGAGACCAGCTATGGCAGATTATGCCCGGATTCCCGGATAAACTGATAAACTGATGGATCGAGTAATGTGCGTAGTTCGAGTATCAGGGACACTCTCGAGTCCCTTCGAATCTCGCAGAGGTTTACGGCAAGGTGATGGTCTTTCGTGCTTGCTGTTTAACACTGCGTTAGAGGGTGTAATAAGGAGAGCGGGGATAAACACGAGTGGAACGATTTTCACGAAGCCCGTTCAGATGCTTGGTTTCGCTGATTGTTGATTGATGTTATAGCTCGCTAATTTAAGACGATGGCGGAATCGTACATCCGACTGAAGAATGAAGCCAGGCAAATCGGATTAGTCATTAATGTGACGAAGACAAAGTACATGATGACGAAGGGCTCCAGGGAAGAATAACCGCGCCCGCCACCTCGAATTTCTATCGACGGTGATGAAATCGAGGCGGTTCAAGATTTCGTGTACTTGGGCTCACTGGTGATACCGCCGAAAACGACACCAGCAGGGAAATTCAGAGACGCCTTGTGGCAGGAAATCGAGCTTACTTTGGACTCCGCAGAACTCTACGATCAAACAAAGTTCATCGTCACACGAAGTTAACCATCTACAAAACGCTGATCCTACATGGGCACGAAGTACGGACATGCGAAGGACGCACCCTTGGAGCTTTCGAACGGATGGTGTTGCGTACCATCTACGGCTGAGTGCAGATGGAAGACGGGACTTGGAGAAGGCGAATAGGCCACGAACTGCATCAGCTGCTGAGAGAACGAACCATCGTCCAGCATCGTCTACCGCGAAAATCGGGAGACTACGGTGAGCGGGTCACATCATGAGGATGTCGGATAGCAACCAAAAGAAATGGTTCTCGAGAGTCATGCGACCGGTACAAGAAGACGTACGCAACTAGGTGGGTCGATCAAGTGGAGGACGATCTGCGAACCCTTCGCAGAGTGCGGAAATGGAGATACACAGCAATGGACCGAGTAGAATGGAGACGAATTCTGCGTACAGCAGAGGAGACTCAGGCCTTAATCTGACCAGTAAGGTAAGGTATGCTTAGGGCGACAGGTCCAATTTCCGATCGATCCAGGAACTTTTCGAGGGGAAGTTCTCAGTTAATAACTGTAGATGTGCTCATAAAGCACTGAGCTGAGAAGCAGGCTCTGTCCCATTAGGGATGTTACAGTTTGAATATTGAGTAAGCCAGATGACCTAAAGTCCCATTAAATCCCCAACAATTTTGACCACCGCATCTCACCCACCGTTCCAATCACGCGCGCGATCTGCGCCCGAAAACACAGCCAATCTCGTGTTTAATGATCACATCATGATTAATTTCCGTCGTCCCCGGTGTGTTCATTTGAACCTCCCTCGTCGATGTTGGTGTACCCCCATTAGCTCAGCGACGGTCACGACGGCGGCGACGACGACGACGAAAGGGCGACCACCGAAAGGCCAAAAACCAACAAACGATTTCCCCCCGCTGCGTCTCGTTCGACACCCCCACCACACCCAGCCGATGAAAGGCAACGAAAAAGAGTAGCAGAATCGCGCCCGGGGTTCTGCTTGGACAGCATCAGCACACACACGGCTCCGGACGCCAAACGATACAAACGATTCTCCACGATGGTCGGACGAACGGACCCTGGTGGACCGTGGCTCAGCCTCCTCTGATGATGAATGGATTTACTTGTTTGCAAGTGCGCCTCCTATGCTGACTGTGGGGATCGTGGGATCCGATACCGTGGGTAGGCAGAACGTGTGGAGGAAGCGCGGGGTTCGGAAGAACCATGGCGCTTAGATCCCTCGACCAGGGTCCAGACGCTCGGCGGCGTCAGCGTGGTGGCGGTTTTCTTCTTCTCTGCCCTCGCGATGCTTCCTCTTTTCCTCGATTGTGTTTGCTCTTTTTATGTTTCCTTGGAAGTCCGCGCGCTCCCTTCTATGCTGACTGGCTGACTGTGAGGCTGTTATGTGTATCTCTCTTTTAGGCGTTTTGTGGTGGAGCCGATTCGGAACTCCCGTTGGCTTTGTGGAGCAGCATCGCGCAGTTATCGTCGACGGTGGCGGTGGCTTTGGCGATTGCTGCCGTGCGGTGGAGGCTCCGAAATAAAATCCGAAATAATTGGTATCTAAACATATGTTAATACAAGCTTTTTTGCTCTTGTTGGTGCTCCGAAAGCTCTTTTGTTTCTTTTGGATTTACTGCGGATTTCAGTTGGAGACGGTGCAATACACCCACAAGAAGGTGCAGAATATGCGGAAGTAGTATCGTTGGCTTTTTCAATCATTACTTGGTACTTTCTTATTCGCATCTTCGCACAGATCTAAATATCGCACTGTGTGAGGTTCGTCAATTTTTTCGTAATACTTTCTAAAAGAAGTTTAAACTTTGTTGCGTTTTTTTTTTGCAATAACAATTAGCTGGAAAATAATCAGTTGGTGAATTTTCAAACTTTGACTTGTGCCAGTATTGTTTTTATTCAAACGTTTGTCGTGATACTAATTTCACCTTTCAGCTCTAAACCACGGTCATTTTTATGGATGGGGGTGTCTTGAAACAGCTGCCAAACCTCGTTAATTTACGAGATAAACTCATTGAAAGATATTTCAAGCGAATTTTGTCACGCTGATCCCATTTCTGGATCTTCGCAGTATGATACCCTTGGAGACCATTTTTAAATAAATTTTTCAGGATTTTCTTCAGAAAGAAAGTCTTGTACCATTTGGGTAAATGAACCTATTTTGGGCACTTTCCACAATAACTAAGGCAATTTCATACCAATTGATTTTAAATTTTGTATAGGGTTTGACATTATATGTATGTCGAAAATGAAGCTATTAAGTATATAATTGACTATACAAGTATTTCTTTCTGGGACTTAAGATTTTTTTGTAGTATTCTTCATGGAGCTCCTTCTGTTACTTTTTTTTTTGAAATTCCTTCTAGGAATCCTACAGGCGATCTGTCTCTTCTCAAAGATCTTTCTTTCAATTTCAACTGGACTTTCTTTCGGTATTCTTCCTGGAACTGTTTCTAGAATTATGTTTATAAATTTCTTCAGAAATATCTCCAAATGTTTCTTCTTTGACCTTAGCAAAAGATGCCCTTCCGAATCTTTAAAGCATTTTTCCTGAGATCCTTTAAGTTGATTATTCTGGAAAATTCTTCTACATTTGGAGTTCTGGAGTTTTTCCAGCAGTTTTAGCTTTTTCGAGAGTTCAATCTAAGGTAACTAAGACTATTTCTTCAGGGATTTTTCCAAAGGCTTCATTATTATATTCTCGTAGATCCTTCTAAGATTAAAAAAAAAACTCATTGTGAAATATCAGAAGGCACTACTTAAGAATATTCGGGAAGGATCGCAGAAAAAATTCTTTGAAAAATCTGAGCAGGAACTTTTTAAAGATCCAAAAAGAAATTTATAAATCCTAGAATCACCACAGAAATTACTGAAAATATCCCAGAAAAAAAAAACTCCAGAAGTAATAGTACAGGTAAGTTTTGAAAAATCTCTACAGAACCTTCTTTAAGAACCCCAGGAACCGGGAGGTATACCAGAAGTAATTTCTGTAGAAATTTACGAAGAAGTACTAGAGGAGATTCAGAATAATCCCCAGATGAAATAACTGAAGATCCTTCTGAGATTTTCACCCTGGTACTCGTGAGTCTCCGTGATATTCTTCAAAATTTGTTGTGGATTTTTCATCACACAATCATCTGGATTTATTTCGGAAGTTTTCTGAATTTTTTTTTCGAAATTTTCTCTGAGAAATGGTAAGATCTTGTGGGAATGCTTCTGAAAGTTTATTTTTTGTTTCGTTCATCCAGTACCTCCGAAGAATCCGAGAATTTTTGTGGGAACTTTTCGGGCATTTCTCAAGAAAATCCACATGGGATTTTTTCAGGAGTTTCATCTGGAATTCTTCCAGGTCTTTCCCCTAGGATTTCTTCGGGATTTTTCTAGGATATCACCTTAATATTCCTCTACAAGTTTCTATTTAATTGGGGAAAATTCTGTGAAAGCTCTCTTCACGAATTTTCTTGAGAAAGTCAATGTTCCTAAAGCCCGGTAGAAATTCTTAGAAGAATCATTTTATTTCATTTATTTAGTATTACATCAAATTCAAGATAAAACTGAATCAACAATATTTCTCCATAATACACGGTTCGTGGCTGCCGCTCTCCATCCTCGGTCACGTCCGATGCTCGCCAAGTCACGTTCCACCTGATCCGTCCATCGTGCTCTCTGCGCTCCACGCCTTCTTGTGCCAAACGGATCTGTGGCGAACACCAACTTTGCAGGGTTGTTGTCCGGCAACATGCCCTACCCATCGTATCCTTCCGACTTTGGCCACCTTCTGGATGCTGGGTTCGCCGTAAAGTGCAGCGAGCTCGTGGTTCATCCTTCTCCGCCACACACCGTTCTCCTGCACGCCGCCGAAGATCGTCCTTAGCACGCGTCGCTCAAAAACTCCGAGTGCTTGCAGGTCCTCCTCGAGCATGGTCCATGTCTCGTGCCCGTAGAGGATTACCGGTCTTATTAGCGTTTTGAACATGGTGCATTTGGTGCGTGGGTGATTCTTTTTCGTCCGCAGTTTCTTCTGGAGCCCGTAGTAGGCCCGACTTCCGCTGATGATGCGTCTCCGAATTTCACGACTCACGTTGTTGTCAGCCGTCAGTAAGGATCCGAGGTAGACGAATTCCTCCACCACCTCGAAAGAATCCCCGTCTATCGTAACATTACTACCCAGACGGATTCGGTCGTTTTCGGTTCCGCCTACCAGCATGTACTTAGTTTTTGAGGCATTCACCACCAGTCCGACCTTTGCTGCTTCGCGTTTCAGGCGGGTGTACAGCTCTGCCACCGTTCCAAATGTTCTTGCAATAATGTCCATGTCGTCC
Organism: Aedes albopictus; assembly: GCF_035046485.1. NCBI lineage: Eukaryota > Metazoa > Arthropoda > Insecta > Diptera > Culicidae > Aedes > Aedes albopictus. Next base: position 228,682,333 of record NC_085138.1, read on the forward strand.
GCAAAGCACACAAATTGTCCGGATTTTGTGGAAATCGTTCCCCGGCTGTTGAGCCCGGCTCGTCGCATCACACCTTCCAGAGCGATGTTGAAGAAGGCATGAGAGTCCATCACCTTGTCGCAGTCCCCGGCGAGATACGAATGAACTAGATGGTTCACCCGAAACCCTTTCGCAGTTTTGCACACCGTCCATCGTTGCTTTAATCAGTCTAGTCAGCTTCCCAGGAAAGCCGTTTTTGTCCATGATTCTCCATAGCTCTGCGCGGTTGATACTGTCGTATGCCGTTTTGAAGTCGATGAACAGGTGATGCGTTGGGACCTGGTATTCACGGCATTTCTGGAGGATTTGCTGTACGGTAAAGATCTGGTCCGTTGTCGACCGGCCGTCGATGAAGCCGGCTTGATAACTTCCCACGAACTCATTCGTTTTAGATGACAAACGACGGAAGATGATCTGGGATAGCACTTTGTAGGCAGCATTCAAAATAGTGATCGCCCTGAAGTTCTCACATTCCAAATGGTCACCTTTCTTGTGAATGGGGCAGATTACCCCTTCCTTCCACTCCTCCGGTAGCTGTTCGGTTTCCCAGATCCTGAATATCAGCCGATGCAGACAGGTGGCCAACTTTTCTGGGCCCATCTTGATGAGTTCAGCTGCGATACCATCCTTACCAGCTGCTTTGTTGGTTTTGAGCTGGTGAATGGCATCCTTAACTTCCCTCAGCGTGGGAGTTGGTTCATTTCCGTCCTCCGCTGCACTGGCGTCGTCGTTTCCACCGTTGCCGTGGGCTCCCATGCCTACGTTCTGCACGCCGTTCAGGTGCTGATCGAAGTGCTGCTTCCACCTTTCGATCACCTCACGTCACGTTTTTTGTAAATCCTTTTGTAGATTTTCAAGTAGAGCTAGAGTAGTAGAGAAAATCTACAGGTATATTGATAAAACTTATTGCCTTATTCCTATAGAAATTATTTAAAAACTTCTCCCCGGACGCTTGCTCACGGTTCCTCCGGAATATCATTCAATAAATTTCAGGTAGAGTGACGTGCACCATCGAATACACATAATTTGTAGAGTAACATAGAAATTCCTTTTTATCCATTCTTTAAAATTTCTTGAAGGAATTCCTTTACAGCAATTCGTCAATTTTGTTTTTATTTTCCAAAAAGGAAAGTTCGGCTGTTCAATTTAATTTTATAGGTAAAGTTTTGAGGCGAACGTTGGGTCCAACAGATTTTAGTAAGCATCCCATGATGAAGAGAAGCAAGGTGTAGAAAAAGCATAAGTTTCCACATTTTTTTTTCAAGAAATTCCTACAAAGCACTAGTTGTAACTCTTTTGAAGAAAATTTCCCCAAGGAATCTGAGGACCCAGACTCGCAGATATCCTAAAACGTTTCTATGAGACGCTCCTGCGGGGATTTTGATAATTGTGATTGTGATTTTGGATTTGTGAGGGATTTTCAGAAGTCTAAATGTTTCGAAGTTCCACAGGAACTCTGGAAGGAATTTCCGGAGAAACTCCGGACAGAATTAACGGAACAACCTTGAGAAGGACTCTCGGAAAACTGTTTAAAAATTCCCCAGTAGACCTCATGAAGAATATAGAAAGAAATAACGAAAAGAATCTGGAGAAATTTTGGAGGACCTCTCGGAGGAATTCTTAAAAAAAATTGCTAGAAGATTTTTTTAAAAAAATTAAAAAATAAAGTAAATAAATTCTTGCAAGAGTCAACATGTTTTCAGAAGGGATACTCAAAGGAATCTCATCAGCAATTCTTGGAGGCTTTCCAGAAGAGCTTACCTCCAAAGACACTCTTAAATTAATTCCTGTTTCTCTAGACTGAATATTCAGAATAGCTACTAAACGAGCTTCTTGAGCTACTGCTGAAGGAATTTGAGAACGAAGTCTCAAAAGAATTCTTCTCTTCTATTTGGAGATTTTTTCCTCTCCTGTTGGGGAAATTGGGCCACTGCGTCCAATTAGCTAAACTTAAGTGACATAAAGATACTCTTGAAAGAATTTCAGAAAAAAACCTCTGAAGGATTTTTTAGAGAAATTGTCAGAGAAACTTCATAAAGAACATCTGAATGGAACATTTTAAGTGTTTTCCATAGCAACTTCCAAAACAGTTCATGACAAATTCTTGAAGGAACTCTCGGAGAATGTCCAGCACAAGCTCTCAAAAGAAGTCTTATAGGAGTTCACGAAGGCATCTTTGTGGTGGATTTTGTGAAGAAATCTCTGGAGAAACTACTACTATATATGACGTAAAACGAGAATTTAAAAAAAATCAAGTTACATATATACCTATATAAAAACTCAAACTTTTCCTTAGTTTCACGCACTTTAACATATACAACACCTTAACAGAATTCCAGGAAAAACTTCTGAAACAATTATCAGCAGAACTCTTAAAGAATTGTCTCTAGATACGTCGGGAAAGATTCTGAGAAGAACGTCTTATGTAATTTCCGAAGAAACTTCTAAAGACATTCTTGGCAAACCCTTGAAGAAAATCGCGGAGGTTTTCCAGCAAAACTTTCAAAAAAAGTAGTGATATAATTATTAAAAAAAAACGCTACCCTTGCAATGAAATTTTCAAAAGAAATGCTCAACAAAATTTTAAAGAAACTTGCAACGGAATCTCCGAATCAATTCTCAAAGGAATTGCTGAAGAAAATGCAGGAACAATTTCCATAGGAAATAACTGAAGCGTTTTCCACAGTTATTTCCAATGGAATAGATTTAGCAATTCTTGATGGAAGTGTCGAAGCTTTTCCTAAACGGAATTTGCTACATAATTTATGAAGAAGTTATGGAAGAAACCCACAAAAAATTATCGAAAGAACTCTGAAAACTATTGGGGTAAACAATTAAGCTATTGAAGGACAAACGCAAAAACAGAATCTTCATGCAAAACTGGGCTGTACCTTCTGCAAATTTTCATAAATATTGGCCCCAGGGAACTAATTTAAAAATCGATGTATTCACACCTTGGTGGAATTTTATTATGTTCAGCTTTCAAGCAGCTGTGTAGCTGTCAAAAAGTGAAATCAAAATTTCTTTTAGGTTGATTTTAGGTATCAAAATGAAGTTCTCAAAATTTGAAAAAAAAAATAAATAAATAGTGATCCAGAAAAATTGCTCATTTGTGTGAAATTTCGAATTAAATATTTTTTTCAGAATTTACCAACACCGCTGGAATTCTCAAGATGATTGCTGGAGAATTTCATAAACAAATGCTCTATAGAATTTCCGAAACAATTCTCAAAGAGTCTAAATAAAACCAAATTCCAAATCAACCGAATGAATTGTGGAATATCATCTCAATGGAATCGTACAGGAATCTTAGACACCAAATCTTTGGGTTCTCATACAAAAAACCCTAATTAATCCACCTAGCGGTGATGGCGCCTTTCTCGTGCCTTCCAAACTCAATTTCAATAAAACTCAAGCGAAATGTTGATGTACATCGCACTTTCAAACAATTAACAGAAATCCATTTCATGATACCAGAAATCATATCGTCTAAGGTTACAAAAATCGCCACAGTTTGATGTATCGCATGATGGTGCTAGTTCAGTTTTATATACGGCTAGTTCTACCGGTGCTGGTCCGGATCACTGAAATGGCCATAACTCCGAAACGCCTTGGCCGATCTGGACCATTTTTGATAGCAAACAATTCCGGTTCGATTCAAGCTATAATCCGACAAGTCGGCCAATGGGAAGAGTCTTAAAAGTGAGTGAACTTATTTTGCGCACATACATACATACATACATATATACATACATACATACATACATACACACATACAGACATAATCTCAATTCTATATCTTTTTTGTTAACGGTGATTGATTGATTTATCTTTATTTGAGAGACTTTCAGCCTTTGGCTGGTTCGTCTCTTTTGTTAACGGTGATTACACCCAACAAATAATCTCAAATCGTTGAACTGAGTTGATTGGTATATGCGAGCCTTTTTTTTTGAAAAATCGTTTTTTGAGTGAACGTATAGTTTTTTAGTACACTAAGTGTACGAGAAAGGCAAAACACTACTTTCGAGCTTTTTGCTTTAGTTATCTTACTAAACCAATAGGTTCCAAGATCTTTTTTGATAACAAATTTAATAATCTTTCAAATTCGTATAAGTGTGACCATTTTCAAGTTATAGCCAGTTTCAGGCAAGCAAAGTCAAAAACATGTAAAGTTCAATTACTACGTAACGGTTGAGATTTGACCATATGCGTAAAACATTTTTTTACCAGTCTGAACCTGTCTGCTTGCTAACGATCATAAGGTTATCAAAAAATACGAGCTTTTCTGTGTCGCATACATAGGTTCAGTTCAATTTTATAATTGGCCGCTTTTGGAGGGACATCCGGAACTGGTTACGGCACTACCGGCTGTCCCTAATGTGGACCTAACCTATTTCCTTGAAACCAGTTACCACATCAGGTAATCAGAAAAGCCGTTATTTGTTGTATCGCATGCATGGGTTTGGTACTCTTTTATATTTGGCAACATCCGTCGGGACCCCCGGAACCGGTTCCGGACAACTACCGGTTCAGATATGGTCTGATACTGTTTTCCTGCTAACCGTTCATCAGGTTGTGTCGCATGCATCGGTTTGGTACTCTTTTATATTTGGCCATTTCCGGCGAGACACCCGGAACTGGTTCCGGAATACAACCGGCTGTCCCGTATGTGGTCTGAGCTTACTTCCCTAATAATCGGCCATCAGGTTATTGGAAAAACCGTGATTTGACGTATCGCATGTATGGGTTTGGTTCACTTTTATATTTGACCACTTCCGGTGGGACATCCGGAACCGGTTCCAACACTACCGGTTCAGATATGGTCTGATATAGTTTTCCTGCTTACCGTTCATAAGATTATCGAAAATGCCGCGACACATCAATCGCATGCATCGGTTTGGTACTCGTTTATATTTGGCTGGTTCCGGCGGAACATCCGGAACCGGTTCCGGAACACTACCGGTTCAGATATGGTCTGATACTGTTTTCTAGCTAACCGTTCATCAGATTATCGAAAAAGCCGTTGTTTGATGTGCCACATGCATGGGTTATGTTCAATTTGACATTTGGCCACTTCCGGCGGGACACCCAGAACCGGTTCAGATATGGTCTGAGATTATTTTCCTGCATACCGTTCATCAGATAATCGTAAATTCCGTGGTTTGATGGGTCGCATGTATGGGTTTGATGCATTTTCATGTCTGGCCCCTTCAAGGGGTACCGATCCGGAACACCTAAATGGTCATAACTCCGGAACGGCTGGATCGATCCGAATAATTTTCAATAGGAAACAATGGGACCAGATGCCGCGTCGAATGAACCATCGGTCATTAAAATCGGTTGAGGTTTACTGCCAAAAACTGATGTGAGTTTATTTGTACACACACATACACACACACATACACACATACACACACACAGACATCACCTCAATTCGTCGAGCTGAGTTGATTGGTATATGTGACTCGATCCTCCGGGCCATCTATCAAAAAGTCATTTTTGGAGTGAACATATAGCCTTTCCAGTACACTTAGTGTACGAGAAAGGCAAAAATTTACAATTAGTGACATTTGCTTCCATTATGATTTTACACATATTTATTGGATTATTATTTGTTGAAAACTTCTGGAAAATCATCACTATTTTCCTAGAATTAAAATTTAAAATTCGTTATTTCATTATTATACTGAAACTGAATTTTGATTTTTTTTATCTGATAAAATATCACGTTGAGAAAAGTTTTAAACACTTGATAATAACCAAATATTTTGGCTGGGAAAAAATACAGCGGTGCATCTCACCTCATTCCCCCACAAATCCAAACGATCGGTGCGGCGTGGGGCGCAAAGGTGCTGAACGTTTTATTGAGTCACATAAACCTGCCCGATCGGGCCAGGTCTCCAGCTCAACTGGTAAGGCTGACTGAGGGAACCCCGCCGGTTCATGTATCACGTTCTGCCGGTTCTGATTTGCTTTTTTATTATGAAATTATTGCAGGTTTATGTTGGAAGTTTTAAGGGTGCCGCCGATGCTGCAGCCGCCCGCCCAGTTACGACGCGGTGAAAGACTAAAAGACGACAGTTCGAGGGAACGTTTAGTAAGTAGTCATAGTCATAAACCGACAAACCGTGAGATGTAGGTCAACTTAAAATACTACAAGGTTAACGTCATTACTGAAACATTCACGGATGCAGGCTTAGTAAAGTGCGTCACTCAACTACGACAACTCCGCTGATCTTCATTATTTTCATACTTTGTATCGTATCCCACATGACGCTGATGCCAATCCTTCCCCGGTGGTCCAACTATATACGTAACGACCTACAAAATTTTTCGAGCCATCCGTGTTGGAACGACATAGAGAGCTCAGGCACCGTTCATTAATCCCAGCTGTGCCCAGCCAAACACGCCCCGATGAACAGATAACAAGTTAACCCGAAGCCGAAGGCATCACATTCCCAACAAGCGCTGCCGTTGGCTGTTGGAATTTGGTTCGAATTTCCGGTAGACAAAAGTTGCACTTGTCGACCGCACGAGCTCATTAACCATTCGTTCGAAAAAAAAACAACGAACCTCCACCTCAACCCCTTTTTTGATGAATCCACAGCGCAGCAGTGGTCGGTGGCCACAAACTACCTCCGCCCAAAACTGTACTCCAACTCAGCGGCATACAGGAAGTGGCTCGTAAAAGTTAGATTTATTTTGTTTTTAATTTTTCAACACTTCATTAATAAAACTTTCCGAGAGTCAGACAGAGAGAGAGCCTCTTCCCAATTCCGGATCCCCGAAAATCCCGTTCACAAACGCGTAGATTCGGAACTCGACTCGGCTCGACTCGGACACAGACGGACTCGAGAAGAAAACTTTAATTAACTCCATTCACACTTTTTTCTGCCCTGGAAGTCGGGGCTTTTTATTACCAGCTACCTCCGACTAGAGGTAAGCTTCTCCTCGACAACCGCAAGGTCATTGATACAATTAAATTAAACTACGAGAAAAGTGGGATGTTGGCTTCAATCAGAAGAAGAAAAAAAAGCGTACAAACAAACCTGCCGTTCCATCCATCCAGACGCCTTCCGCAGTTCATCCCAGATTTGCGGTTCTCGACGGACGGCGCTTCGTCTCAAGCTTCCCTACGACAACAACGAGGAGAGCAATCTAAAAGCCAGAAACGAGCCCCATAAAATCAACGAAAAAACGGGAAGTTACGACACAGAGAAGGTTGCTTCTGCCCGAGTGTGCGTAGTAGGTAGCGCAGATCCGGCAGCGGTCGAACTTTGTACGTTTTTATGATGATGTAGTACGTTAGAACTTCAAGAATGAGCTCATGGGTTCTTCCTTCTATCAAGTAATCTCCTGAAATCGATAAATTTCCTTAAAGAAACATACAGAATAAGATTAGATGCAGGATCTATACTAGTTGGATTTTTTCGAGTTTTGCCATTTATCGCTTCAGCTGACTCCCAAATAGTTTGGCAGTATTATCCGTGTCATCCATAAAGCAGACAAGTTGACTGGATTTCGTCACAACTTGTTACCCGGCTCGTCGCGTTACAATATCCACACAGATAAAAATAATGAGATTTACACGTCATGTAAACTTCATTTTAGTCATGTAAACTTAGTGTAATGATGGTTTACATGATATATCATGTAAATTTGTGTTATATGTCATGTAAACTCTCAGAGTCATGCTGAATTACATGACATATAATGGAAGTTTACATGATATTTTATGAACTTTACATGATATGTCATGTAAACTTCTATGATATCCCACGCTCCAATTATGTGCATATGTCACAGAATTTTACACTCTTTTTTCGATCTGTGCAGGACGAAACTGAACAAGGGAGTGGACTATATCATGTTATCGTCGTCTCCAGCGAGCCAAAGTGCTCTTAGTTAACCCTCTAATACCAACCCCGCCTTTAGACGGGGTACAGTTTGAGCATTTTTGTAATTTTTGTTTCGTGGAAAATCATTTTTTTTATATTTTTGGCTGATATTTAGGATTGTTTTGTATATCTTAAAATGGTTTTCGGTGTTTTTTGAAGTGTATTTATATTTTTTAAAAATCATTGAAAAATTGATGTTTTAGTCACCTTCTAGAAGTCATTGTTTATTTTGTATTGAATCGCTACAATTAACATATTTTATTTTTTTCCCAAATCATTCTATCCTTGTTTTATAGTTTATGGAAATCGAATACACTCTATAATTATTTTCCTTAAAATTACACGAAAAATAAAATTTTCTATGAAAAAAAATAAAAATGAAAATATTTTAACAATAATCATAAAATCTCAAAATGTTTTCATCTAAAAAAAATCCGTACCCCAGATAGTCTTCCAGGAAAAATATAAAACTGTGAGAATGTTCAAAAATAAAAATTAGAAATATTAAAAACTGAAATTCACGAAATCGAGAATTAAAAAAAATCATCTTCCATGTTTAAATTGATTTTAGATGACGAAAAATGATATTTAGATCAGAATCAAAAAATTGGGTATTAGAGGGTTAACGACTGACTGTTGGTTCATTCCTGTCTGTCCTCTGCTGTACTGACTACTTTGGTTCCCGGTTCCGTTCAGACGAAAGGTTGTTTCCACTTTTCAACCAACTGCGCCTGTTATCTCCCGATCTCACTCCTGCATATTTCGGCTCGCAGCATGAAGCCGTTACAAAATCTGTTATAATGTTTTATTATTCGATTCGATTGTCCGGAAATTCCAGTTTTCCAGGGATTACCTTGGAAACTTTCTTGGCAATTTCTTCAGACATTTTTCCTCAATTTGTTAGGCAATTTATTTGGGAAATCTTAAAGTGAACCTTTAATGGCAAGGATTTTGCAAATTCCTTAGGCAATCCCTTTAGATCCCTTTCGGACATTTCTATGGGTATTTTTTTCAAAGAATCTTTCGATACAGCCTGTAAAAAGGTTTAACAATTCATTTAGAAATTAGCTTGACAAATTGTTTTACAACATCATCGGCAAACCCCTCAGCAATTGTTACAAAAGATTTAGTGACCAGGAAGTTCTTGAGCATTTTGTATTGCTTCAGAAGTTTTTTTTTCTGGTAATTTCATTTGCAATTGCTTCGACTGGAATTTAACTAGCACCCTCTTTACGAATTCTTTCGAAAATGCCTTCAGTAATTGATTCGGCAATGATTCTCAAAATTTTGTCACAATTTTCTTTCAATTAGTTTTTTTGCTTTTTTTTGAACTCCCTCTGTTCTGCTTTTTGTGCATATTTTATGTAAATACGTTAAAAAATTACTACATAAATATTTATCAGAACTCCGTCGGTAATTTCTTTGAGGAACTTTTCGGTAACCATTGTTAAAAATCATTGCAGAAGCAATTTATAAAATTATTTTGTGAATTTCTTCTGCAATTCCTGTGAATGCTTCAGATAATTTCTCGATTCTTCAGTGCTGCTCTTGGAAATTTCTGCGGCAGTTTGTAAGGCATTCGCCTTTGGCCACTTTATCTACAATTTCTTTGAAGCATTCTCAGGAAAATATATAAGAGATTTTTTTCTTTGAAAATTCCTCCGCCAATTACTTTAGAATTCTTTCGAAAATTCTTTCAATTATTTTTTTGGGAATTTCTCTGGTATTTTCCTTAAAAAAACCTCTTCGGAAAATACTTCCAAATTGCTCGAGCATTTTGTTTTTTTTTTGGGGCATCTTTCCAAAATTCCTTGGACATATTTTTTTAAAGGTCCTTAAACACCTTTTCTGTGAATTCTTGTGGATATTTCTAATGAAATTTCTTCTACAAATCCATCGGAATCTTTTCCGAATATTTTTTAGGAATTCCTTAGGCAATTCTAATAGGTATTCTTTGATTACTTCTTTAGCAACTTCTGTGGGAATTTTCTCTGCAATTCCATTGGGAATTTCGCAGGCATTTTTTCATAAAATTTCTTCGGTTTTTTTTCTTGTGACCGTTCCTATAAGAGTTCTTTAAAAAATTGATTTGGCAATTCTATCGGTTATCATTTTGGAAATTAGGCTGATACAAATTTAATTTTGACTTTTTGTCTCCCCCCTTCAAAACATTTTGGCTAAATTTTGCATTTTGAGGGGGCAAGTAAAAAATATTTATCAAAATATCGGGTTTTGATAAAAATTCTTTAACAAATCCGATGAGTTTTTAATATTTTTCAGAAAAAATGCTTTATTATTTTTATCCCCCCCCCCCTCGACCGGCCAAAGTGTGGTGGGACAAAAAGTCAAATAAATATTTGTAACGGCCTTACATGTTTTTCTGACATCAATTCCTTCAAAAGTTTCTTCAGCAATGCCAATAGGTAATTTATGAATTTCCAAAGGAGTTGAATGAGAACTTTTCAAAGGATTGGTCGACGGAATTCACAAATAATACTGTGAAAAAGTTATAAGGACGAACTCTTATCATAATTATTTACCTCTGAAATTTTCATATAGATGGAGGATAGAATTTTTAGTTGAATTGAATTAGAAATTGCTTATGGAATATCTGAAAAAAAAAATAATAAATGGATTTACCGAAGGAATATCAAGGAAAAAAAATGGCGTAGTAATTTTTTTTTATTCTTAATCTTAATCACTTAACCTAATTTACAGCTCTACTGTCCACTGGGGCACTACGTGAGCAATTTCAATTGACAGCTGCACTTATATTTTTGTACATCGCCTAGATTCTATTCTACTTTATCGAACTGGTTGCCTTTCTGCTGCTTTCACTTTTTCTACTTTATACCTAGTAAAATGATGAGCACAAGGATGATGATGGATGGCCGTTGATCTTTTCCAGTCCGATTGGGGGTCCATTATGAGTAGCAGTTCGCCGATGTCCAGGTTTACGGGTTCGTTTGAGCCATGGGGCTCAGAAGAGGGTCAGTGTTAGTTGCTCTCGGGGGAAAAGCAACTGACGAAAAATTGCAAGTGCCGGGGCTGGGAATCAAACCCATGACCATCCGCATATGAAGCGAACGTGTGACCAACTACGCCACGGGGCCCGGCAGGCGTAGTAATATATGAAAAAATATCAAAAGACCTTCCGAAAGAATAGTTGTGCACATTTAATTAGAAAAGCTTTATCACAAACAAACTTTTGAGGAAATTTCCAAAAAAAAACTAAAAAAAATAGCCGAAAGAATGCCTAAAGGCATTGGTCAAACAGGTTTTAAGGACAAGGTATTTGGAGTACATTGCTCAAAATTTCTAGAGCATCGTTTTTTAGAACCGTTGAACAGATTTGGATTTAAATGCGTCACGCTGTTGACAACCACTGAACAATTAGCGTGATGCATTTTCATCCAAATCTGTTCAACGGTTCTAAAAAACGGTGTCCTAGAAATTTTGAGCAATGTACTTCAAATACCTTGTCCTTAAGGGCATGTACAGAGGGTGGCCAAAATTCTCTCTCAAAAAAGTTAAACATTCAGTAACTTTTCATAAAGCAAAGCAAAGCAAAGCAAAGATAACCGTACACATCGTAGTTGCTACTCCGTGATTGACCAGAACAATCGAAGTTGCACAGAGAGCCAATGAATGTGAAAGCTTGGGACTAGCTAACCATTCTCAATGTGCACAATTCGAGAGTTCAGCTATTTAAAGCCAATAACGGCGCTGGCCACGTCCTTACGGTCATCAGGAAAGGGAAGGAATGTTAGTTCGACAACCGTTGCTACTAGAAACCGTGGAATCCACAGCATCCCCACAGTTGTCACGGGAAGGAATGGTGGTTAGTAGGGTAGGGTAAGGTGTGGATCTAGGAGCCACCTCTGTTAGGTGATATGATCCACTAGTTATATGGAAATACACGTCGCGGTCTTCATCACGATTATGATTTATTTGATCACAATGACCACTGATCCCGGATTTCGTGCTCGCGTTTCCATCGCCCTACCGTGGAAACCGACTGATCTACGATTATTGTAGCGCGATTCTGAACCCGGATTTTTCACTCGCACTTCCATCGCCCTACCAAGAAAACCGACTGACCAACGAATATTGTAGCGCGATTCTGATCCCGGATTTTTCACTCGCACTTCCATTGCCCTATCGAGAAAACCGACTGACCAACGAATATTGTAGCGCGATTCTGCTTAAACATTCAGTAACTTTTCATAAAGTGCAAAAAAATTCACAAATTTTGACTGTTTGTCATGTTATTATATGTGCATCATTGGTACAAATTTGAGCTCGATTGGTAAATTTTTCGCGAAGCTAGAACTGTTTTCGTAAAACACTATTTTTTAGACAACTAATTTTTGAACTATCATATCTCGGAATCCAGTGAACCGAATTGAATGAAATTTAGAACATTCATAAACAAGGTATTATTGTTTGAAAAGTCCTTAAAACTTAGGTATACTTTTTAAACGTTGAAAAAACTTATAATAGGCTGACACTTTTTGGATCTTTCTTGAAAAAATGTATTTTTTACATCAATGTCATTAAATTTTAGATATATTAGAGCCTTGGATTAAAGGAAGAACAAATTTAGTATTTTTTGTGTGATTTTGTGAATTTGACTTACTTGTGAATTTTCCTCTATATGGGTGAAAATATCAAACCGGTATAACTTTACTGGCCGTGAAAAAAATATTACATTTTATAACGTCGTATCATGTAAATATTGTTGATAAACGTTAAATTTTTTTTTCGAAATATCGCAGTTCAAAAATTTGTTGTCTAAAAAGTAGTGTTTTACCAGAGCGGTTATAACTTCTAGAAAGATTGACCAATCGAGCTCAAATTTGTACCAATGATGCCCATATAATATGTTGACAAACAGTCAAAATTTGAGAATTTTTGTCGCACTCTCTAAAAAGTTACAGCATGTTGAACTTTTTAGTGCGGGAAAAAAAATTGCCTATCCCAAACATCATGGCCGTACCCTGTACATAAAAACAATCAAATACAAAGGAATTACAGGCGGTACAAAACAAACTCAACGCAATTTCCTCATAAATTAACAATGAAATTCCTGAAAAAATATTTTAGAGAAATCGCTGTAAATATATCCATTTTTTACCTTTTTTGTCTTTTTCGTACCGTAATACGGGGTATCATTGATCAGCGGGGTAACATTGATCGGCTTGACCGACCTCATGAAATGTACAAACAAGCATTTTACAATGAATCGGTTTCTGCTTTCGAATGGTATATCGTAATCTGCTATTATTTAGCTATCAAATGACATGTAATTCATGAAAATTGAATTACATAAACATTGAAATAAATCTATATTTCCAAAACCGTGTTTCGCAACAGAATGAGATACATTGTCAAACATTCATGCTTGGCATGAATACTAGATACAATATGAGGCTCGAAATCACTGTTTTACTTTCATATGATATCCAGGAGTTGGATTAAATAAATGAAACTGTTATGAAAGTACTCTTTTTCAATAAAATATACGGTTTTTGAAAGAAGGCATTAAATTTCTTAAGCTATTGCCTACCTTTAGGCGTTATTCGCAGTTTAGAGGATTTTATTCTTTAAATAACTTTAAAAGAACATAACTTGTAAGAATTTGGACAACATATTCGAAATCAGCGACCTCGAATTTAGTAAGTAAGAGTATTTTCAACACAAACGAATATTTTTCACTGACATGATCAATGTTACCCCAAATCAACAAAATCAAAAATTAGATTAAAAAGCCTATTTAAACATGTTTAAAAGTTTTACAATAGTTTTTCGAGTAGCTTAACACATACTCAGAGGGCCAGTACTCGTTTTAAAAATATAAAACATGTAACGTTTGCTTTAACAAGAGAATTATTCAAGAAAGATCGGAAATTCTGATCAATGTTACCCCGGATTACGGTACTCCAAAGTGTACTATATGTTTACTCAAAAAACGAACTTTCGATAGAACGCTCGAAAGGCCAAGTACCATATACCAATCAACTCAGTTCGACACTGAAGACCAAAAAATTCCACGATGTCAGCCCCAAAATTCAAGATGGCAGTCTAATATTCAAGATGGTGACTCCAAATTCAAGATGGCAGCTATGTAGAGTTTTAGACTCTTAAACCAGGCAGTATTGGTATATTTGATGTGGAGAAGATGCCAAGAAGAGTCCAAAAATGGTGACCAGAATATCCAAGATGGTGACCTAAAATGCAAACTGACGGCTCCAAATTAAATATGGCGTGTGCTTGATGGAGTTTAGGCCCTTAAACCATTCAATATGGGCATATTTGATATGGGGAAGATGCCTGGAGTCCATAAATGACAACCAAAATATCCAAGATAGCAATCAAAAATCCAAGATGGCGGCTGTTTAATGGAGTTTTCGGTTTTAAAACCATTTAATATGTATGAGTACATTTAGTATGGGGAACATGACTGGAGTTCAAAAATGGCGACCAGAATATCAAAGATGGTATCCAAAATTTCAAGATGGCGGCTGTATAATGAATTTTTAGGCACTAAAATCATGAAATCTTCTTCTTCTTCTTCTTCCTTGTGGCTCGACGTCCCCACTGGGACTTGGCCTGCCTCGCTTCAACTTAGTGTTCTTTGAGCACTTCCATAGCTATTAATTGAAGGCAGGGTTGAAAAAATCTCATTCAATTGAATGAATTTCTGCTGAACTGAATGCTTTTGACATTCATTTTCAGCTCCGCTGTGAGATACTTGAAAGTGAACGCAGAAAAATTCAACTACTTTGTGGAGGTAATGACTGCACCATCATCAACACACGCTCTGCGCTGATGGATGCTTCATGTCAACACCGGCCGCATGAATGCGACTCGCCCATAAGCAAGCGTGGTGAATTTTTGTCGTTTGAGTGCCGGTCACAGGAAAAATGTTGCTTTTAAACCTCGCTCTCACCCCAGTGTGAGCGACGAGAGAATTTTTATTCTCTTTTCAATTGCCTCCGTGAAGGACAGGGGCTTCAACGTCAGAAGCGGTGTGGTGAAAAGACAAAAACAAAAACTCACGTTCGTTGGGAGCTTCGGAATTTTTGCAACCGTGATTGAAGGGCTTTCTTTGCCTGCCATTGCATGGATTTGTATATTGTGAGGATTTGTATATAGATGGCACAAATGTCCCAAATGGAAGAGAACGTGCCTCTGGATCTGACCTACTGATACCTGTTATTGTGAGGCAAGTACAATGATACACTATGCCCAGGGAGTCGATGGCATAAATTTCCCAAATGGAGGAGAACGTGCCTCTGGAGTCGACCTACTCATGATGCCCAGGGAGTCGAGACAATTTTCCCGACCGAAACAAGAATCGAACCCGCCGTCTCCGTATTGTCGATCCATAGCCTTAACCACTAGGCTTAACCTTCCGTAACTCGCGCGGTTGACTACCTGCGTCAGCACCACGCTACTGCTGAGTACAAAAATCGAGATTTTTTCAACGTGTTGTACAAAATACAACAGCGCGATCGTTCGAGGGTTAATGGAGACCAAAAAAAAATCCAAATCATGAAATATTGGCATAATTGATATGTAAAAATAGTCCGGCATCCAAAAATGGTGACCGGACTGTTCAAGATGGTGGCTCCCAATTTAAGATGACGGTTGTTTAATGAAGTTTTAAGCTGTCAAACCATACTGGAAAAACTTGTAGTTAGAAGGCACGAAATAATGTTAATTGACAGAAGATGAAGTTTTAGAAAAAAAAATCGCGATCTGATGGGATTCGAACCCACGACTCCGTATTCGCTAGACCGGCCCTTTAACCAATTAAGCCACAGAACAGGTAATGATTATGTGGAATAGAAAGCCAAATCGACTTCGAAACCGCACCGTGGACACTACTTTTTACAAACCCATCTCTCTTTCGGCTTAGATGCCAATCCACCACACACTCGCGAAGTGTCCACTAACTACAAAAAAGTGTTCAGCCAAAGGCTACACAGACTGAATGAAACTTTACACTAGACAACGGACACACGGAGCATGTGCCTCACGAAAAGTATCATCGCCCAGAGCGGGAATCGAACCCTCACCCCATAGCATGGTGTAATT
>NC_085138.1:228698872-228723872 GCF_035046485.1 Aedes albopictus
CTTAAGGCTGAAGCATAAACAGTTTTGTCTTCGCAAATACGGCTCTGGACCCATTGTGCAGTGTGGCGGCTGTATCACTTCCATCACCAAGCCACGTTTGTGTAGATCGTGATGGCTTTCAGCCTCTTGTCTTTTCATGTGCAGTTGTAGCCGTGCTGGTTAGAGCGCAGGATACTGTGTATCACCATGATTGTGTCTCGGTTCGATTCCCGCCGCCGCCCGTATTTCTTTTTAAATATGTATTGGTATTTGATGCCGCCGCTGCTGCCATGATCAGTCTAAAAATAGAACAAATAATGAGAAACCAGTGCGACAGAGCACACGCACACATGCAAAATTTTCCTTTTCCAGATTCTAGGAAGCCAATACAATTTTTGGTATACTGCCACCTACCAATTTTTGTATTTGCAAGGCCCTAATACAATATTTGTATATGTTTCATACCCAAATGTATTAGAATCTGCCAATCTCAGGTTGCGTGAACCAATGCAAAACTGCCGATTTCGATTATTCTTTTGCGATGACGAAACTACACTTTTTCCCGTTTGTTTATTGTCTGTTCCACATCTCACATACTATCTCTCATTTCGCCTACCACTACCAGCGAAAACTGTACCTCTGCAGTTATGCTGTGGCTAGACTAGTTCAATTTTAGACCGGCTTATTTGGTTGCGGCGTCGATCCCAGCCCGTAATATCCGGCATTCCTGGATTTACCTTACCTTTTAACGCCGCAACGATTATAACGCCTCGTTTCTGTACCTTACCATATGTGTCCTCATGTTGGATTGTGGGGCTCGTCCAGGGCCTTCGACCACGAATATAAGTTGCCCTCAAGAAGCGGTTTCTGATCGTCGAACCAACTCGACCGCTGGTTGACCATCAGAAGTATTCCGACGTCAGTGCTTCGGGTTCTAATATACCAGCCGCTTTCGCTAGTGTTTTTGGCAGCACCTCGTCCGACAACTTGCGCCCCTCACCGAGCGCGTGCATCACCCAACACTTCTTCTGCCGCCGATCGAATGTGACTTCGTCCGGACTTGCTCCATTTGCGACGAGCCTTCTCGACGGTCGCTTTTCCTCGTACAGGTGCGACAACAACTCGCCGCGATGCCTAGTCTGATCCCCTAGCTGATCCCCACTTGGATCCCTGATCGCTCCTAGGACTCTCTCCTTCACCATCTGCAGGATGCCACGGTTCAAATGCGCCGTTGTCGCCTCTTCTAGGCTCCGTAGAGCTTCTAGCGTGTTGGTCATCCCATTTCGGATTTCAAAACCGCCTATTCAGTTGTTGAGCCTGTCTTTCTGCATTCGGAACGAGTAACGCCATGTTCATAGTGGTTCTTCATGGTCTGTTCGGATGAGAAAGCGTGACAAGTTATTGTTCACGGGCTTTCGATAGAAATTCGGTTTCACAGCGATCACCGATGAGTTTAGTGGTTTGCTCTCGTATTTCCCGGGCCCACCGTATTTCCTGGTACCCACCTTAGCTTCTATTGACACAAACGCGTGAATGTTGTTCGCCCCAATAAGCAACTGCGGCTGTCCGTCGTACGACTCGATGTGCAGCTCTTGCATGTACTCGTGTTGTGCTGTAAGCTCCTCCGAATCCAACTTTTGATACGGCAGCATCAACTGGTCCACCGTGTGCACCTCGTGCAACAGCATCTTGTCGCCGACAGCAGCACCTGTTATCGACGCCCAAAGACTCATTCTTCGGGAACCCTCCACTCCCGTACACTGGATGGTCAATCGCACTTGTATTCCGACCGCGCCCAGACTTCACATCAACGATGGCTTCGCAGGCATCTTCCACAACATCTTCGTCAAAAAATTCCGTCAACGTCCGCAACGTTGTTTCCCCTTGACCTCGCCGGTAATGGAGTCATCACGCAGCGTGGCGACCAGTGACTTTATCAGCGGCGTGTTGACGAGGTGTTGCCGTAGATCTGCTGCCTCTAGATGGCCACAAAGTTGCTCCACCGTGATTCCAAATGGAAAAAAACTCCTCATGTTGTTCGGCTTCGAAGGTTCCAGCCGGTTCAGCTTGTCTAGCAGGCTTTGGAGCAATTGTTCCGGGTGGCCGAAGTGCCGTCGGCAGCTCCTCGATGACCTGTGGCATGGTTTCGGGAAGTGGCAACTGCCCAGACACCAGTTCGAGGGCATCGCCTTCCAGCGCTTTCTGAAGTCGCATCCGGTTTTCATGGTTCCTGTAACCACAGACGCTTTGAAGGCTGCGTAGAACAATGGCCACTGCGCTAATTTGCCGGAGAATTTTGGTAGTTGGTATGTCAACCCCTTCCTCGCGGCCAGCTGGACCTTTGTCGGTCCGGTCTGCTGTCGCCCCAGCCCGTCTAGGCTGACACTTCCTACTTTCTTGAACGACTTCACCTTGCGCCCGATCGACGAATCTGAACTCTGGCTCTGCAGATCCAAATCGCCGGAATCGTCGCCCTCTTCATCCTCTTCGGAGCTTTCGTAGCTTCACGCTAGCTTCCTCACGCTTCAACACGTTTTGGTCGATTTTGCCGGAATGGCCCGCTTTCGAAGAACCCGCGACTACTTTCGGTACCGGTTTGGATTTTTGAGCCGACAGTTCCGTCAACTCCTTATCCATGGCTGCCATCTGTAGCTCGAATGAGTCTTGGTTCGCCTTCATTCGACGAATCTGCTTCTTCTTCTTCTGGAGCATTTCCGCTTGCCAAGCTCTTTGTTCCTCTTCTTCCTCAGCGCGCATCTGCAGCTCCAGCTCCATTTTTCGCTGCTCGAACAAACGCTGCATCTCCCTTTCCTTTTTCTGCAGCTATAGTTCCGCCTTCATCTCCTCATACTATCGCTTCTGCTTCTCCTCTAGCGCTAGCACCTTCGCTTCCATGCTAGACGAAGCTAGGCGAAAGCTAACACTAAATTTGTCAAACTCATTGCCGTTTTTCCGTGTGCAATCCTACTTTTTGACGTCCTTTTGCTTCTGCTGGTAATCCTGGGCCTTCTCCAGGCAGGCCTTGCTTTGGCAGTACCACTTCTTTCACAGTTTGCCGATGCCCACGTAACGGATGTGGAACCATTCCGAGCATTCGTCACAACCGAACATCACTTCGTCACGTGTAGACGGGCCACAAATGGCGCACGGATTCGCCGTCACGTTCATGGTGGTTTGGTCGTGGGTGGATTCTGCATCGGAAGCCATCTTGCTGCAGGTTTTCACTCCTCACTTGTCACTTTTCAACTTCAAAGAAGTCACTTCACGGGTGTCACTTAATGTTTAAGAATGTTTTCGAGAGAGGAACCAAGTTTTGTAGCAGCCGTTTTGTTTACAGTGATACTTAAACTGCGAATTAAATTTAAAACTTTCTTCGAATTTCGACTGTTGGTGATTATGTTGGAAGGGGAATGGCGTTCAGTCTTTGGAGGAATAACTCAAAAACGGATTCTTAAGCTTTCTTGAGTTATTCCTCCAAAGACTGAACGCCATTCCCCTTCCAACATAAATTTAAAACAAATTATTAAACTTCTTTCCCTATACTAATATAACTTAGGCTACTCACAATTAATTGGTTTCCTTCGCCACGACGTCCTTTCTGAATTATCCAACCTAGTTTGATGAAAATTGAAACCGCTATCCTAGTCGGTGTACCCTGCTAAAGAGCTATTTTATTAAAACCCACTGGCACGATAAGTATTTTCGGATATTTTCCTTGGTTCGGGAATTCCAAGAGAAAATCCCGAAAGATTTCCAAGAGGAATACCAGCAGAAGCCTCCGATGGAATTCCGGGAGAAATCCTAAAGAAATACCAGAAGGAATCTCCGAAAGCATTCCAGGAGGAGTCGACGAAAGATGTCCAGGAATCCTTGAAGGAATGCCAGGAGAAGTACCCGAATGAATTCTAGGAGAAGTACTGAGCAGTGCCGCGAAGCATCATCGACGATTCATCGTACAAGTCACAAAAAAGCTGATAAACACCAAACTTGCATCACCCTGTCTCTGCGCTTTCTGATTCGTTCTCTCTATAGTCGTTAACACCAGAAAATACAGAATCTCATCCGCGTCACCCGGTCATCCTCGTTTTGCGACAATCATACTGGCTAAGGCTCATGTGAGTGTCGTGACTCTGTCTCTCTGTCACCTCCAGCAAATGCACGTGCAACAGCATGTAAAACTATGCATGTGGATTAGCACAAGCAAGGTACTACGTCACAAATCCTATTCGTTTTGCATAGATCAGATTAAACGCACCCATTGAGTGCATCAAGTAGTTCGCCCTGTCTACGGCAAACGCTCTCACTTCGACCGTAATGCATCGTTGCTCAGAGGGATTGAATCTCTCGCAACTCTTCTGAAGCATACTCAGCAACTGCTATCGCTGCAGAGCTGCGAAGAGTGGAACCCACAACATGTTTGTCATTCCAGACGTGACATGCTAGCTGGTTCGTATCACCCTTGGGAAGAGTGATTCCAGAAAGCGGTTCTAGTGATTGTCTCGTGATGGTCGCGATTATTCGCAGGACTGGTCCTGTGGCATTTCAAGAGGAATCTCTGAAGAAATTATATGAGAAATCCTCCAAAGATTTCCAGGAGGAATTCCTGAAAGAATACCTAGAGAAATCCTCGAAGGAATTCCAGGAGAAATCTCCAAGCATTTCCAGGAGAAACCACCGAACGATTTTCAAAAAGAATCTCCGAAACAATTCCTGGAAAAATATCAGAATGAAATCCTGGAGAAAATTCCAGTAGGAAATCCTGGAGGATTTCCTGGAAGAAAAACTTGCAGTTCTTGTAGAAATTCCATGACAGATCCTTCAATAAAATCTTGGAGATATGCCTGAATTTAGCCCTGAAAGTGTTTCAGGAGCAATCCTTGAATAAATCCTCGAAAGAATTTCAGGAAGAATTCCCAAAAGAATACTTGGATGAAAAATCCGTATAAACTACTACCAGGAAAAATCTCCTAAGGAATTTCAGGAGGAATCTCCGATACATTTCCTGGAGGAATTCCTGATGGAAAACTTACAGAAAATTTCAGAAAGAAATTCTGGAGGTATGCTTAGAAGAAATCCTGAAGGAGTTTTTGTAGGAATTTCATGAGAGATCATTCAAGAAAATCTTGGTGATATGCCTGTATACAGTCCTAAAGAAATTCTTGAGGGAACTAAAAATCCCTGAAGCAACCCTTGTAGGATCTCATGAAGGAACTTCTGGAGAAACCTCTGTTACATCAGAGGCATCCCTGAAAAAGTCTCTTGGAAAAATCTTTGAAAGAACTCCAGGAGCGATCTCTGGAAGAACTCGCAGAGAAACCCTTGAAGTGACTTCTTGAGGAATCCTTGAAGGACATCATAGAGGAATTCAAGATGGAACTCCTGGACTAATCTCTGAAGAAACTTCAAGGAGAATCCCTGAGTTCTCCTGAAGGAATCCTAGAATTATTCTGTGAGAATCTCTGAGGGATATCCTGAATTCTCCTAGAACTACTAAGGAGATCCTTAAAGGAACTTCTGGAGCAATTTATAAAAAAAACATGCTATACTGCAGGAATCCTTGAATGAACTTCAGGAATAATCCTTGGCTGAACTTCTGTAGGAATACCTAAAAGAATTTCTGCCGTGCTTTTTCGCGTCCGTGGTCTTGTCTAAATTTTTGGAGTCACTTCAGTCGTAAGTGCCTTCACCTCGACACCTTTAAGCACGCGTTTAAGCACGAGGGAGAAACAAGCAGTCCTGTGTGAAAATGATCAAGTGTCGTTTCTCCCAATGCTTTCTGCCATGCCATCCCCAAATTATAGTGCAAAGTATCCTTTCGTCTCGAGAGGAATCCCGAAAAACAATAAAAGGGACATTCCAGGAGGGACTCCAGGAGAAATCATGAAAGAACCTCTAGCAAAAATCGCAGGAGAAACTCTGACAGGAAGAACACAAAAATGCATAATAGAAATCCCGGGAAAACACTTCTTGGGAACCCGAAGAATGCTGTTTGGAAATCCCGGGAGGAATTCTTGGAGAAGTCCTACGATGAACTTCTACCAAAATCACGAGAGTGAATCCAGCAGAATTTATGGAATAATCGCTTTACGAAAGCCCTAGGAAGCTCTTGAAGAAAACCTGTGAAAACCCCGGGAGAACTACAGTAAAAATTTCTTGACCCAAGCAGCACACACGTTACAAACGAGTGTCGGCAGCGCAGGTTTTTGGTTGGACACGAGCTATTTTCAAGTTATTTTGCCTTCGGGTTAGAATTACATGAATATGACTCCTGAACAACCAAAAACTTGCGCTGTCGACACTCCTTTGTGACTTGTGGCAAACCGGGCGAAATGTATGTTGGATCATAAGTTCGAACATCCCCAGTCCTGATGATTGTTGATTGAGTTTACTCATTTAAGCAGAGAAATGTAGTCTAAAAACCGCACTGAGACAGAGCCCGGTTATCAGCTGACTAATTCTATATGCAAAATGAAATTCCCGTTACAAAATGATCCAGGATCGACCGGGATTCAAACCCAAACCTTCTCACCATTCTCTTGCTAAATTCCCGCGCGGGGTTCGTTCTGAATTGACTAGTTTATCTTTCATTTTACTGCATTCTCACTCACATTTCGACCTCAATCGTTTTGTTAAAACGAAATCTAAGAAATTTTAAAGTGACATTTGACAACGTCAAGTAGATACCAATTCCAACCGGGCCGAACAAGCGGCCAGACGCCGAAGAGCGATTCGAAATTGATTCATGATGGTCGCCCCGTTTTTGGTCCCAAATCACAACACACCTACCCCTCCTCGGCACACCGCATACCTATTTGTAAAGAAATGATGCACCACAGTGCTGCAAGGCTCATCGTTGATGAATTATTCAGCGGAAGGCGGATGGAAGGCCGGACGGCCCGCGCGGAGTCTGGGTCCTTGATGACCACGCGAGGTGGAAAAAATGCTGCTCGGGACATATCAAATTATGTTTAGATATCTTTTGTTTTCTTGTGGTTGCACAATTTTCCTCCCGGCGCGGCGCGGCACGACCCTTTCTCTCTGTGTGCACTGAACCGAAACGGAGTGTGGATTCCAAATCAATGATAGGGTGTTTTTTTTTTATCAACGAAAACAAGCATTTTATTATGTCAAACATTTTTCTTTGGCGCGCTTTCGCTACGGCGTCTGGATTCGGTTAACGAGCGAGGGACGATCGAAGACGACGACGACAACGATTTGGAATGACGTCTATTTCTTGTCGTTTTCTACTGAGTCCCCCGCGTCGGTTTGCGGGAGGATTGGAAAAATAAAAAGATACTCCAGGCAGCGTGGTTCCCAACACGAGGGAAGAGTAGATTTCCAGTGACAGACAGGCAGCGCAGTGAATCCCATTCCGACGCGACGTGACGACGACTGATTGACTATGGGGACCAATCCGTTCCATTTCGTTCGCTGTCGTCAAGACACGAGAAGACCCATGTCGATATTGATCTGCGTTCATCATCAATTTGGTCCACTGACTGCGCGGTGGCAGACTCAGACGGCGATGGTGAAGGCGGTAGTGGCGACGACGGGCTAGCCTTATGTCTCTGTCGAAATATAACGAAACGTCTCGAAAGAATTCTCGACTGGCGCCCCATCCTCCATTCCGGCGCGGGACAAATCTTTTGCAAATCGAAACCGAAAGAAGCTGGGAGCCGGAGCCGGAGCAGCCGCGAAGAAGACGCCCCAGCCTCGTGTATTGATCAAACTTTGGTGAAGTGGTGGCGGCGTAGAATGGAAGCACCGAAGGAACACGATGCCTACAAGAAATGTCATGTCCTCCCAGAGTCTCGGTTCATTCGGTCGGTGCCCATTCGTTTTCCGCGCACGGGGCCACCACAAGGATACGGCGCACATTAAAAGACGAGATGCCGCGAGAAAAGCACACAATGCTACTCGAGAGGAGATGATCCTCCGGGTTTGATTCAGAGCGCCTTGATTGGGGATGCTGTGTAGGCCCATAACTAAGGGGACAGTAGTCGTCGGCGGCGTGCTCGCATATTGGAATTTATGCGCTGGCAAAGACAAACACTCCGTAGAAATCGATTGACGAGACTGGCGACAGTGAGTTTTGTGTTGTTTTGCCCTGAAACGTCTAGTTTGAAAGGTTGGTTCGATTCCCACACGTGCATTAATGTCGTATCAGTGTCAGATCAGCGGAATTTGCTCGGATGACTGATTTTCGCAAGAGTGCTTGAGGAATTCCAATTAGATTGAAGATTTGAGTTTAAAAAAGGAATACCAAAATTTTACAATGAAGCTTCAAATTAAAAAAAAAATGCAAAGATATTTACATTTAATACTTAGTTTATAAGGGCTTTGATATTGTAATGGCTTCTGGTGTATGAAAGGTCTTGGGCTTCATATCTTTCCGGAATTGTTCCTTGTTTTAAGAAGCCTTGTTTTAAAAATAAGTTTTTGTACATCTAGAATATTGTTCCTCTCAGAAATGGGTTTTAAATGCACTCCTCTTAATAGCAGCATGAACAAGCAATCAATAATTTCTTCCCAGAATTCAACCCATCCGAGTCTCCCTTACCGAAGCGAACTTGTGCCGTTGCCTAGAACTTTTCAGAACAAAATTTATCCAGAGAGATCGATACCTAGCTTGGTACCATAATAAATCAATACGTTCGTGTGTTCACAGAAAATGAACTCGTTTCCATGACCACCTAGACAACACGGCTTCGCTCAAATGCCAAACGAGTGAACCCGCGCATAGCTCTATAGGCCAGAGGAAGTGGTTCACCTGAGATGAACCAAACGTCAAATCTACCTTTTCAAAGATACTCTATGAAAAGAAAAAGTGGTTTTGACATTTGGTTTATCCAAGGGCGCTCCCCTATTACATTTTGGACGATGACGTCACGAATGAACGTTCGGTTCATCCTCATTCTTCCCGTTTTCTTCCCTTCCACACGAATTTTGATAGTTTCCGGTGGTTTGTTTTGATTCCCATTCGTAGCCGTTCTCTATTCTCTCGGAGAGAAAATTGAGGTTCAATGCAAAACTCTACAACACATAGCTCAAAAACCTGATTTTTTACTGATTTATTTTTAAAAATAATTTCAAAAGAGTAGGAAGTGGAATTTTGACGTCTAAGAAAGGATTGTTGATTTTGTCAAAATGAACAACTTTGCCGAAGATAAAGTCTCTGGGATGTAAAATTAAAAAAGTTAGATGGTAGCGTCACCTATGCGGAGAAGTTGTGAATTTCTAGTTCGCTGATAATTAATTCCCCAGATCATTTCAAAAAATAACTTTGTCGAAGACACCATGTGCCGGATATACTTCGTATCGAAGTAAGCAATTTTTTCCCGCTAGATTGCTAGTGCATCGTGGGAGGGGGAGGGGGAGGGGAGTGGTTTGACAGGTCGAGTATTAGGTATAGGAAAATGGCGTGACACAGGGGGCAAGGGGTACAGAAATCCTGAGTAACGTGGACGTAGTAAATGAATCGTCCCCTAGATAGCAATGGACTGACCCTCCAGTGAACTGAATTCACTCGGTCCGAGAGTTTTGACACTAGACACTAGTAGCACAGACAAACAGACGTAACACTTGTGAAATTTCCATCGACCACGCTTTTAACGATCATTTTGAATGTTCACAGTTGTGGCTTTCACAACCAGAGGCGCGCGCATCGTTTTTCTATGCGTTTGACATTTCACACTAGCGCCTAGGTGATGGTAGTGCAGGCTTGACAGAAACTCCCTCGCGAGAAAATGAGGAAGCGATTTCGGCGATTTTCTGAGGAGTGAAAACAAAACTCAGAAATCACAACGCAAATCCTCAACAGCACCGAGCGCGAGCTTGCCGCGCAGCGAGGAGTTCGTCCAACACTCATAATTTCTTGTTGTGTTTCTCACGTCCACTCACAATCAAAAAGCTCTCGCGAGTTCCACTCCCATACAAAGAAAGACTCTCGAGGCGAAAATCGCACTCAAAAACCCGAAATAATCATCGGCTCTTTTTTCGTTCCCCTCTTCCTCGCTCAGTTTTTATTGCCTCTCTGTTTGGGGTTCGTTCGCTCCCTCACGACGAGGCAAAAGCAGAACACCGCTCTAGAGCATGTTGCAAAACTCTTTTGATTTCGAGGAGGATTATCAAGCCTGTGGTAGTGTGATCTGGGCGATGAATTTCAATGAAAATCGTTCAAGGTGTTACGTCTGTTTGTCTGGAGAGCAGTTTTCGTAGATGGTGTACCGTATAACAGGGAATGACTGAGCGGTGGAGTGAGTAGCTACTCAGCAACCAGTGCAGTTTAGTTAAATCTTTCTAGAATGGAAGCAATGATCATGGCCGATGTTTGGCTAATAGCTGGTTGCGTAGACGTTACATTCTGTAGTATGGCCAGTTGGTAGCAGTGC
The DNA here is from genome assembly GCF_035046485.1 of Aedes albopictus. Classification (NCBI taxonomy): domain Eukaryota; kingdom Metazoa; phylum Arthropoda; class Insecta; order Diptera; family Culicidae; genus Aedes; species Aedes albopictus. Next base: position 228,709,243 of record NC_085138.1, read on the forward strand.
TCTTGCTTGCATGCGATGCCGCCGGTTAACTTATGAATGGTAGACCACCGACATACTGCAGTCGATATCGAAAGTTGCACCGTACCTGCCTAGCGAGGCGACGGATGGAGCGAGCACGAACAAACGGGGAGAGAAATGAACAACGCACGGCGTTTACGGTCGTCAAAGTCGTGCTCAAGACCGAGATTCTATGTCAAAGGGCTTTGTTGGAGTGCGAATACACACTCATGAGGCGACACCTTCAGAGTCGTGAGGGCCAAAACACTGTCAACGGTAACGGTAACAAATTGTTAATTGAATTATAGTGTAAAAGCCAGGTGATAACGCATATCTTCAGTTCGGAATATAACCACTTGACTGTGATGCGATAATGAAGTTCTAGAACATAAGATGAGGACAACAACACAGGAGAGAAAGAAGAAATCTATGAAAAAGCATAGAAAAATGGGAGTTGAAGAACATGCGCTGAAGAGAAAAGAGGCACGATCGTGTGAAATTGGTTACTAGTTGTATATGTCCGATCGAGAACTGGGTGCTTTGCGGAGCTCATTGAAGGCGTCCGATAGATAACCGATGAAAAAGGCAGAGTCATAGCTAACCTTAAGCTAGTCTGCACCGCACTGACAGTAGGGTGACAGGCGTACTTAGGGTATGTTATGAACTAACCGTTGCTGTAGGGCACAACTACTCACACGCCAAAGTCACACAACTGAGGGAACATTTCATATCACACAGTAATGTCGGTTAGTTCGGGCGCGGGCGAATAACTCAGCCTCGTTAACCGCTTGGGGGAAGGGAAGAGGCTTCTCCATCCAAACATCAGCAATCGTCAACGCAACAGCGGTAGCTGCCAGCTACTTCATTGAAATGCCACTACAACCGCTCGTCGGCAACGCAACGGCGTCAAGGTAGGTGACTCAAGTAGCGTACCGCTTACTTTCCATCTGCGCAGCCTGCCAGCAGTCGCTTCCTGGTGGCATCACTAGCTCTCTACGACCATGCGCCGTGGTTTGGCTGCCGCTCGTGTTCCGGTCGTCTTCCTTGAGCCTGCAGCTGCGTTCTGGCCGGCGATCCAGATGATTTCCGACATCGCCTAGTCACGCAATGGCGACTGGCTCCTTCATCCCTCCATTTCTTGTGATTCTACGGCTACATAGTTTTGACCGCTTCTGGTCGTATGTGGAGCGATCGACTGACGCCTTTCAGTCGCATCCCAGGGAACTCTTCCGACAACCACACAGTCATTCACATGTGGTGCCACAAGCTATCTTTGCTGTCGTGCTTTGCTGTCGTGCTTCGGTTCGCTTCGTACCGAAACACTCTCCACATGCACTTCGACCGCTCATAGACCGGTTTGACAGCACACCCCATGTATCAGCATCAGGACCTGCTGAATACAAAATTCAAAACAACCCCTCTACTAAACGCACTGGGATCAAGGAGACCAAAAGATAGCCTAGTGTACACGGGCTTGTCACCTTGTTCACGGGCTTGACACCTTGAGTGCAAGACCTGGATCGGCCGTGACTGTGACCAGTCTTTGGGGGTTTAGGGCAGTCCCCGTCGGGGGCAACGAGTACTCCCGGGATCATAAGACGTTTTATGGGCGTCCAACGTGGTACCCAACGAGATCCGAAATTACGATCTCTTGTTTTCCTGTTCAACCTGTTCATTATTTAGTTAATATTCAGGTATGGCAGCTAAGTTAGAGACACGGGACCAAGTACCGACAACTACCGTGTGAATTACGTGTAGGATGTAATGTGCCGCTATGCGTAATCACCGATCTGATACCAATGGGCATTGTCATAGGAAAGATGCGGAATGCCAAGATTTGCGTGGCATGAGGGGCATACGCAGGACTGGGGAATGGTGACCAAATGGAAGCGCGACAGTTCACAAAAGGCGCCATGAGGAAATAACTTTTCTTCTAACACAGGTCAGGAATGGCCAGGGATTGAAGTTTGAACCCAGCAGTTGTGGTCATTAGAACACTAAGTCCATGTGACGGCATCGGTGTTCAAAATGGCTGTTCTCAACAATTACACTGAATTCATACGAGTTATTTGAGGATGCAAGAAGGTTGGGATTCGTATTTCAAGTTTTCAAAACCATCAAATTGCTCACAAAATAGATCAAAATTAAAATTTTATAATTCCAAACATTAGAAGAAAATAACATAAACGTTTAATAAACATGGATTCCACATGATTCATTCATCATGTGCCAACCGTCTGGAATTGAAACAAACAGCCAAAACCTAACCGAAAAAGAATCCCCACAAAGACCTCCCGGTGGACTCGCGTAATGATCAGCCCGAAAGCCACTCCCGCGGTGAAAACAAACTTTCGTATATTAGTTTATGATAATTAATACCTCATTCGTTTGCTTGCTGTTCACTGTTGGTTCGGTTTGGTTTGGTCACTTTGCCGTCCTCAGCTCTCCAGGCTCTCTGAAGGCACCCCACAAAGAGACGATCACGACCGACCACCTTGCGGCAGCTCGTCAGTCACTTTCGTCATCATCGCGCGGCGGATCGCGGTCGGCCGCGCCGTAGTCATCGTCGAGACAACAAAGAATTCTGGAACAAACACGACTCCGTCCGTCAGCGCACTCTTGCATTCAGAATAAAAATTCAATTAATTAGCAATAAAATTGAATCTAATCAAAAGCTAATAAATCATTTTGAAACGATCAGGGTTCGAGACAGAACAGCAGAATTCGTTTCTCTTTTCGATTGTCTATCGATTTCACGCAGGTTCTAGCTCTGTTTCACGCTTGAATTAAGCTCGTCGAAGAGAAGAATAAATCATGAGGCCTTCTTCTTGGAGATGTCTGCAGGGCCAATATCTTCTTCAATAGAAAGGCTAATACCCGTAGCGAAATGGGAGATAAATCCAAGCATAGAGAAGAACCCACTGCAGCACATAATTAATACATCTGTTGCTCATCCAAGCTCAAGCGCGCCGAAACGGGATCACCTTTGGGCACTGTGAAACCGACCGACGACGCACGACTGGCTGCGACTGATCGGATCTATTACCTACCCATCAACCGCCGGGTCGAGCTCGAACTCAAGCATGGTTCTGGCCTGTTGAAAAAGTTCCATGCGCCCCTTGTCGGTGGCTGGCTGGCCGGCTGATGGTTGGGAGCGGACAAGAAGCAGCAACAACAAGCGCCAGGGATTGAGCTCACACACAGGTCAGACATCCCTGAGGATATTTGTCTATTTTTCAATTATTCCTGCATCATCGGTCGGGTTCGAGAGTAGCGGTGTGCTTGGTTGGATTGTGTGAATGGCTCTGGGAAGGGCGGGAACGCGGAGGGTGCGTACGCGCGTACAGGAAAAACAAACATGCACTCCTCGAAAAGGTGCCCCTCGTGCGTCGAGGCGGTGGCCGGTCGTCGGCAGGAGCTACATCATCATTATCAGACAAATAATAACATGGAAAACTACGCATAAATGTTCGTATCACGTTGTTTTATGGCACACATAAAAATGTGGGACCGTTGTTTATGGTGTGCGGTGTGTCGGTGAGAATCAGCGGGCTTTACAAATTTTCGTTTTTTTTCTTAGTTTCATTTAGGAAATTTATTCTCGAATTCGTTGTACCGCCTAGAGGGATGATCGTTGAAGTTATTTTATGTGAATACGTTGATACATATATTTATTTAGTGCTACATCTTGATAGAAGACGTTAAGTCCTGAAATCTACGCTAACTTGGTTCGTGGCTGCAGTTTTTTTTTTTTCATCGGATACACTCCATACTCGCCTAGCCAGAAATTCATAAACTAACCCTCAAAATCCGCCAATAATAGCGTTCGAAATCATTCCTACGTCCCCTCTAAACGACCCTTGTACTCAAGGACTAAGGGAAGCCTTTTGAGCGCACCTAGCCGGCTGCCTTTGGTCAGACCAGCAACCTGGTCTGTCCAGCACTGCCAGTTTGCTAACCGGTCTCGATGTCAACACAACGGCTTAACGAACACTGCAGTCGCGACATCGCACAATATCCAAGATGCGTTCTCGAGCCCATTCATTGCGTTTCTTATCCTCGATCCTGGCCACTAAGTCTCCTGACTCAATGGCCTTGACATCCCCGAACCATTTTGTACGCGCGCCGTGTTGGCGGAGGAAGATACTTTTGGGGCCAGTGCTTCCTAAAACGGTTCAAGTTTACCGGTAGGTTATCCCAAGTCTTGCGGAGTACGTACTTGTTAGGAACAGCCTATGTCTCTCGGCTGAACTCCTCAATAGTAGTAGATTGGGTGTAAGTGCCGCTTGTTTTGTAGCATCGAGTTACACGAGAGGTTGAGAGGTTAATTGATGACTTCTTTCTGCTAGGTATGATGTGCTTCATCGTCCAGTTTCATTTTCTGCTGTTTTGGTGGAGCGTATTTTTCAAAGTTAGCCATCGTTCCTGCAGCCTGTTCATCGATGCCCTTCATCTGCTCTCTCAGAGTTCTATCTGCCGCGGCGGAATTGCATCGTTGTCAGAGAATATCTCCAACGGTGCTTCTTGATGACATACGAACCTTCGAATGCAGGTTTGAGTTGACAGGTCATAGGTGACCTCGGCTTGCACAGCACAAGTCGTGAAGCTTGTGATGAGCAAAACACACCGTTTTGAATTGGATTGTCCTAGCTCGACAAGAAAAAAAAAACAAAATAAGCGATACTGGCAAATTTACAAGGTCGCACTTCTGATGACAGGCAAGTCTCCGACAATGCACTCACTTTAGGAACAATCAATCGGTACCACAACTGAAAACTCTTTTGTATGGTCCTTATAACTATGTATTCGAATCCGTCGAATGTAGTAGTTTTGCCGAAGCTCATTGGCGATAGTGTCCATGTTCAAATAGGTTACTTGATGCTTCAGATCTAGGAGTACGTGCGCAGGATAAGAGATTTCCAGCCCCTAACCTCCAGGAGATTGAGGAGGAGGTTAGCCGGTTGTAACAAGTGTCAGTGTAACGTCCAGTATTGATGAGATTTGTCGCGTATAGTATTCGTCGTATTTTGTGTATTTAAAAGAAAACGTTTGTAGTTAGGTTAAGTGTAACGTCCCAAAAACCCCACGAACGCAGCCATCACTACACTGCCCCATGCAAGGACGACAGTAGTTCTGCTAGGCACCACCAGGCTGCACAGGACTGCACGAATGGGCGGCCATGGGGGTGGCGAAATAGACGGCCATGGGAGGCGAACTGGGTGGCCATCATGAGGAGGATACACGACGGGTCAATGGCCAAAGGTTCGGGGTCAACGAGCTTGAATCCAACAGATCTTTAGCCTGGTGATCTTCAGAGCGAATAGTCGAAGTTTTCAAAAGTTAATAGAAGGAAAAAGTTATTTGGAGTTGAGTAAAAGTGGAAGATAGTTATCCAAAGTTAAGGAGCAGCAAAGGATACAGAGGAGAAAAGAAGGAGAGTGAAGGAATACTGGATTTCCAGGTAAACTACTGCCCATAAACCCCGTAGAAATAACCCCGAACCTAGCCCATCCGTACAGTACCTAACCCGCCATTGCGATTCTCCCATTGTGCCCACAGGACCTCGCGGTTTTTATTTCAAAAACCAAGTTAGTGACCCGTACAGTGCAAGACGCTACCACTGCGTAGACCCTACTAGCCAATTTGTAGTGTGTCCGCATCCCTGTAACCCGATACAACCACCAAGCGCGCCGACGAACCCAGGCTTTTACCAGTGACTCTACGGATCACTGAAGCCTCGAGTCCGTCACCACACTCTAGGGGCGCACGGGACAGGAGGGAGGTCCGCGAGAGGCTGCAGCCAACGGAAGAGAGAGGAAAGGAGAAGAATTGCCCACCCCCTGGCCCAGGAAGGAGAGAGTGAGCTAGTGGACAGGCGAAAGGAGCGGCAGCGTAGGCATGCAGTGCGCGGGGCCCCAGAAGCAGTGAAGAAAAGTAGCGTGTATAAGGTAGGACTAGTCCTTAAGAACGTGGGAGGCGTCGTCCGGTGTTGAGGGCGGTCGCCAGAAAGCTAGGAAGGGAGAAGCTAGGAGGAAGAGAGAAAGTAGGACGTCAGGAAGTGAATAAAAGTGTACACGAGACCGTCAATATAGGGAGTTTTGCTTTGCCGAATCTACAAGTGTTTTCATTCCGCGGAGTGTCACGAGCGTCTTGCCGACCCTGAGGCTTGAAGACGGGGGTCTCATCCTTGCTGGGAGTAACACGGCCCTTGCTCAGTTACACGGTTGAAAAACCGGAGGAAGTATTACCGGAGGAATGCATGGAAGGTATCGTGTGTCCCATCTACAAAAAGGACAACAAGTTGGATTGCGGGAACTATCGCGCGACCACACTACTGAGCGCTGCCTACATGTTACTCTCTAAAATTCTATGCCGACGTCTATCACCGATTGCAAGAGAGTTCGTGGAGCAATATCTGGATTCATGGGTTAACGCGCTAAAACGAACCAGTTGTTCGCCATCCGTCAGGTGTTGCAGAAATGCCGCGAATACAACGTGTCCACACATCACTTGTTCATCGATTTCAAATCGGCGTATGATACAATCGATCGAGAACAGCTGTGGCAGATTATGCACGAATACGGATTCCCGTATAAACTAATACGATTGATCAAGGCGACGATGAATCGAGTGATGTGCGTAGTTCGAGTATCAGGGACGCTCTCGAGCCCCTCCGAGTCTCGCAGAGGGTTACAGCAAGCTGGTTGTCTTTCGTACTTATGGTTTAACATTGCTTTAGAGGGTGTAATAAGGAGAACGGGGATAAACACAAGTGGAACGATGTCCGTTCAGCTGCTTGGTTTCGCTGATGACATAGTTATTATATCTTTGAGACGATGGCGGAAACGTACATCCGACTAAAGAATGAAACCAGGCGAATCGGATTAGTCAATAATGTGTTGAAGACAATATACATGATGCAAAAGGGCACCAGGGAAGAATCACTGCGCCCACCACCTCACATTTCTACCGACTGTGATAAAATCAAGGCAGTTGAAGAATTCGTGGGCTTGGGCTCACTGGTGACCGCCGACAACGACACCAGCAGAGAAATTCAGAAAATCGAGCTCACTTTGGACTCCGCAAAACTCTACGATGGAACAAAGTTCGCCGTCACACGAAATTAACTATGTATCTACAAAACTCTGATTAGACCGGCAGTCCTCTATGGGCACGAAGCATGAACCCTACGTGCAGAGAACCAACGCGGAGTTTTCGAACGGGAGGTTTTGCGTACCATCTACGGAGGAGTGCAGATTGAAGACGGGAAGGCGAATGAACCACGAATTGCATCAGCTACTGAGATGACCAACCATCGTCCATACCGCGAATATCGGGAGGCTACTGTGGGCGGGTAACGTCATCAGGATGTTGGATAGCACCCCGACTAAAATGGTTCTCGAGAGTCATCCCCGCAGCGAGATGGGTGGGTCGATTAAGTAGAGGACGACTTGCGGACCCTTTGCAGAGTGCGGAACTGGAGACACACAGCCATGTACCGAGTAGAATGGAGACGACTTCTATGTACAGCAGAGGGATCACTCAGGCCTTATTCTGACCGGTGAAGTAAGTATGATGCTACAGTGGAAGTATAATCGGATACTGGAGGTTACATTCATCCACGCGTACCATTGCGGCTGTCAATTCGCAGGACTCCCAACTCTTCTAGCATTGGTGAGGCTTGTAGAGTGAGCTGATTTTATGGAAGCTATTGGTTATTCATCGTGACCCTATTTTGTCGTCTCATTGGCAACGTTGAATATGCTTGGGACCCATCTCCATCCGCTGTCTGTTGACAACGAAAGTACTTCCCTACAAACTGCAAGTATATGGGATGATCATAACATACCAAGGAATTCGACCAGCAGAAGCGCTGGTGTAACGGGACCATGTGGTTTTCTTCTACGAATGTAAGCAAACGTGCTCCCGAACAGATTGCCATTAGTTTCAGACGTGCAACCATTTAGGTACGATCCGGTGGAGCCCGGCCATCACAGGAAGCTGGATGTTGATCACAACGAAAAGGGCAGAGTTCGCATTCTCTTCGTGGAAGCTGGTCTGTCCGTCTTCTTAGGTCCTTTCGAGAAACTGCCAGTGCCATTTTCGAGGGTCAGGGCGGCTTCGTATTGGAAAGAAAAAACCCGGCTTTTGTGCAAGCTGGTTCGGCAGCAGTGAAGGTTAGCAGTTCAAAGTTCGCCCAGATGGTATGTTTATAGGTAGGCGTAAGTATTTTCGCTAGGTTGTCCTGTGCTCGGCTGGTGATCTCGATTCCATAGAAGAGGTGGTTAGTAGCTTCGGCATCAGCAACGTCCACTCGACGATCAACATGATTGATTAATTTGTCTTTATTAAAGAGACTTTCAGCCCTTGGTGCATCACGATCAACATGGTTTGTACAACTCTCGTTAACCGAGAGGAGAAAATGGGTGTGGAACGGAAGTTTTCCATCAAAGGACCTTAAGGGTTTTCCTCAAAACGACCTTCTTTCCGTTCGTCGTGATCTTTCGTGATACGTGTTTTTGGCAGGTCGTCTGTTAAGTTGCAGATGTTGAGTCTTGAATCACAGATAAACAGACGTAACACTCTTCAAAACGGCTTGGCACATGCATTTAACGATCAATTCAAATTTTCAAGTTTGCCAGTATACACGTTGCTGAATGATGCAAACGAAAATTACTGGCAATTTGTGTAGTAGTGTGCGTGTCAGCAAAACGTCAAATCGAAATCCATCATGGCCGACAGTTTTGCGCGCGATTCTACCAACAGGTGGCAGTGTGCACATGAAAATGACACCGGGCAAAAGTTTTTGATGAATTTCTTGTAAGAGTTACGTCTGTTTGTCTGTGCTTGAACTTTTTTCGGGAGTCTTGTCGAAGTCCGTGTTGTGACGGGCAGATTGACACTAATACGTGCACCCCTTTCGGCAACGAAATGGCCACGAAAAAGAGAGGGACCGAAATCACAGAGCCTTAAGTTACTTCGGTCTCATCCCTCGTGATCTTTGATCGGTTGTTACCGAACGGGACCTGGAAGGTTCTCCAGATGTTGAAGTTCTAAAAAGGCTAGAATTGAACAAGCTACCGGATACTTCCCAATCCACTAGTTATTTGAGGATGCTGGGGAGCAGCTGCGGTTGTTGGCCTTTGCAAAGCCGTGGGATGCTATTTCTAGATGTTTCTGAGCCTTTGACGCGCCGTCGAAAATACTTCATTGGTTCGGTAGGTAAGGGTCGGTACCATACCTAGTTAACCATTCGACTTGAGGTGCTCTGTCAGCTGATGATTTGCCATTCGTCCCACGATTTTATGTGCATAGTTGGAGAGTGCTTTCGGGAGGTTGCTGGAGGTACTGTTTGAAAGTCCGGAGTTCTTGGGTATTCCTCAAATTCGGAAACGGGATGTTCGGGAAGTATACGGGAATAACTGAAACGGAGAATGGCCAATTGAAACTGACCGCAACAATTGAATAAAAATAACTGACTTATTACGGATTTCTAAACCTAAGATTGCTAAGAGCTGACTCGCATATGGAGAAAAGAGTGAGAAAGTAGGTAGAAAGATACAAAGTAGGAGGGGCCAAGGTTTTGGACCAACACTCTTTGCATACGAATATGTTGTAAGAACCAACTAATTACTGTTTTGATTGGGAATTTGTCCAAGAAAAAGTGAACAAACTGAAGCAGTTATCAATTAGCCAAAATATTGAATTAAATGCCGTCATATTTGTTAACGAAATCTTCATGTACCAGCATCCCTTCTGTCTATTTATTCAATTCTAGCTAACAAGCTGTTTCTAGCCAGCCAAAAATCAAATCACCCGAATTTGTCAACTATGATGTCTGGGTGCAGCACGCACGCAGTTTAAATCCGGAAAATTAGGGAAACAAATCGTCAAAAACCAACACACAACGTCTGTCTTACTTTGACAACCAGCGTAGCATCCTCCACCCACAAAACCGCAGTATACGATTCAACGATGATGGTTGAAGAGGCACCGAACCGAGACGAATCCGTCAATCACCACCAAACACAGCGGCCGTCGTTCTACGCGTTGACTGCGGGATTACGCGGGTTGTTAACATTGAATTAATTTAGACAACCGTCATCGTCGGGGAACAGACGACGGCGTCCCACTCAATCTGAGGAGGGCGAGGTCAACTTGCGGTCTCGGGCTGGTTGTACGCCATCATCGGACGCTCCCGCTGAAAAATTTGAACTACCCATGAAGTTCAAGTGTGGAATTCGATACCATTTTATTGCCCGGTCATCGCAGTAGTCAGACGCCGGCCGCTCCAACCGACGCCTCCTATCGTCCATGCAGCAAAACATGATTTCAATTGTTCGAGGCTAAACCGATCGAATAAAAATGATTAAACATTTCCATGCCCGCACACCGCCTACTTTGCACCCTTCTTCGTGCGATATTTATATTGTTGTGCGGCGGATTGCGTTGGGTAGTTTTTGCTGCCTCTCTGGAACCGAAGAGCCCGCGTTGCACACAATGGGTTTGTCTCGCCATTTCTTTTCGCGCGATACCGCACCGCCACCACCCCGATGGTCGAGGCCGGTTGTCGTTGTTCAACAACGACGGACGGTGTGGTCAAGCGATGGACGATGCAAAAAAAATCATAATAAAAATTCTGACTGGGCTGAGTAACAACCGACGAGCAGCGCCAGCGGTACGGGAACGGGCGGGGAAGAACTGCAGAATCAACTAATGGTCAAGCATGGAAGCCCGATCCCGTAGGTATGGCGGGCGGCCTGTCGGCGAAAAGAGCGAGAACGAGAGAGCGTTATAAGGGAAGAAGCCGCGCTCAACAAGGTTGTCGTGGTCGTTGCTAAATCCCTGTCGCCGTCGTACGCGACCAAGCCGCTGGATTTCGCGTCGTCATCGTGTTGGTCACTTCGCATTCTCGGCTGCTGCTGATAGGACCAGGTTGCATGTGTGGGGTGCTCGGTCTGAGTTCTGAGTTGTCCATCTCACAGAGCCGTCGTCAGCCTGTCCGCAAGTTCTGCGTGAATGTGATAGTGGCGTGGTAGGTATGATCTGAGCGAGCACAGCATGCAGCATGGCGACAAGGTCGATCGGATTCTCGTGGGCTGGACGCGATCGTCCGTCGTTGCTACAAAGGTATGCTGAATGTATACGTATTTTTACGACCGTTTACGAGAGTTCACCGCGGTAATCAGCCAGCGGATTAGCAACGAAGCAACTGCTGTTGATTCGTGGTGGCACATCATTACGAACTTTTATGACGCGGAAGGATAAGAGAACATAACTGGGGACGTTATAAAACTGATCGTTTCATATCAGGGTCGGATGTAGTCTAGGTTTTTTTTCTGTTGTTCTAGACCGTGCACTCTCGTTTGAAAATTTGAAACCCGAAAAAATCATCAGCCAGAATAGAATTCGAATCTAGCCAGAATTCAAGAGTGGGGAGATGAAACAGCTCAAGGCATGTAGAAGCTCTACCAAGAGCTTAACGCAACTTGCACAGGTTTCATGCAGCAAGCTGGATTGAGAAGCCAGATGATTCTAGGATGGAACCAGTACTTTGACCAGCACATAGAAATGGAAGACCAAGGTAGAGGTGAGAACGCTTATGTCATTGGAGCAGAGGATGGAAATGAACCCAACAACAACCCAATGGAAGTCATCGTGGAAGTCATCGCAGCTGAACTCATCAAAATGGTCCCGGAAATCTGCTGTTTGGTAAACCAAACAATTCCGGAGAAGTGAAAGGAAAGGATAATCTGCCCCAATCACAAGAATGGCGAGATGACGTTTGAAACTAGTCCTCGCTACCCTTGTCCATGAATACCTTCAGCCGCCCCTGGTTCTTTACGTCGCTGTGTTAGTGCCGCAATTTCCTCCACAAATTTTATGTCTTTCTTCCAATCCAAGCACCGGCGATCAACGCGCCCGTTGATTGTGTACTTATTCCCACCGTACCGACGATGACTGGACCGACCGCGTTGCAATTCGTTCGACCAGGTTTTAGCGCGATGGTGTAATTTAATATCTTATCGAAGCCTACCTCGGCTCGCCTATAAAGTGACGACGGCTACGAAACCGAGAGACGAGAAATATGAAGGAAAAAAAATCAAAGAGTTCGAAGTGGTGGACTGGACTGTCCGCGCTGTCCGTCCGTCTGTTCGATCGGACTCTGGCCGGACACTGGACAGGGACTTGCTCCGCCTTATAAGGTGTGGCAGGCGCGCACAAGACGTGAACCTGATTCTTGTAGTTTGTGTACTTCTTTACCCACTTCTTAGAGCTTCAGGAAGGCGTAAAAGAAGTGCAACCAATAATATGGTGCGGTCCTTTTCAAGCACGTCCTTGCCTCGTAACCTGAATCGAAGCTTGTTGTCACACAAAAAAAATGCATTGGCGAGGCGAATAAGTGTGAATTAGTTTCAAAGCCATTGTCGCCTGCTTCGGTGGCGAGAGGAAATATTGGCCGATGAGGCACTCTCCCATCTCTTACCAATCACGTGTGACCGAAGAGTGCATCGATGTGTTGTTGTACTACAATTGAATTTAGATAATGCACATACTTTTCACACTCTCTGTGTGCTCGCTGTGCGGATGTATGTGTATGTGTCAAGCAGCGTTATGGTGTGAAAAAGGATCTAATATGGTCGACCAACATAAAAGCATTCGTTTCCCGACGAAGGGGTGAGTTGCAGGGCAGGGCAGTCAAAAACTCTCGTTCTCACTCAATCGCTGCACTCGCGTAGCCGCACACTTTCCCGTTTCGCTCTCTTCTTCTCTCGCACCGCAGCACAGTGCACTGGCCACCATCAGTTTCTCGCGCGCTTGGACGCGTGAAGCGACGACATTTTTAATTACACGCGTGCAGCAACACTTTCCCAATCTGCTCCTCGCTACGTTTCACACCCCAATCACCACTTCGCCATCCCACTCATTAAACACTCTCGTACACACGTCGCGTGTAAGTGTGTTGTTATTGATTTTGTGGTTCCGTTGTTATCAGTGCATACGAGCGCGGCTCACTCTACACATTTTTCACACATGCATGCATGGGTTCGTCGCAGCCGTCGCCTCCACGCCGGTTCGCGCTGATGCTGTCCTGCTCTGGCTGCTGCAGCCATTAACGGCAAAGACTACAACGGCGACGACGACGACGACGCCCAAGAGGTGTTGATGTTTTCATCCTACAAAATGCAGTAATAAAGCTTCGACGGCGGATGCATGATGGCGGTAACGAACGACGACGACGGCGGCTTCGGCGGCGATAATTAGAAAAGAGGACTGCCAGGCCAGCCTTTCAACTTTTGTTGTTGTTTGCTTGTGTGAATGGATTTATTTTTTGGTGTCTCGATTTGAGAGAGATGACAAATTTTGATTCTTTCCATTTTCTTTGGAAATTCATGGTAAGTAGTCCGTAGACGAAAAGTGCAACATGTCTACGGTTCAGTAATTCAAACAAAACAGATGAATAATCGCAAGGACCTCCCTGCTTCATATTATTGATGCTATAGGTTATGGGCCCAGGAACGCGTTCCACAGTACGTATAGACCTGGAGAAGAATCGGTCGAATAAGTCGCGGAGTCGCAATATGGATGGAATGGCTACCAAAGAGGATAGGAAGCATGGAAACGATAGGCGATATAGGTCAACGGAAACAGCTAAAAAAGTGTTGCAGAGTATGATGATATGATAGTGATCGGCGGTCGCATCTAGACAAGGAGGTAGAATCTGAGCGAACAGGTGGAACTACTACAGGTAGACGGTAGGTTATCGATAGGGGGAGTGATCCGAAAGATAACCCGGAGGAGGAGCTTGGAGACTTGGTCGAAACTCGAAATATTGGTACAGAGCTTGTGCAATTCTTAGTGTTATCAGGTATCTGTCGATCAGCTCCAGAGGCTCGTTCTTCTCCATTTGGGAAAATTGTCCCATAAAATTGATGGGGTAGCCTGTAGTGAGGAAAAGCTTCGAGTAGCTTGGGGTGAGGAGGTGCTTTGAGCTATGTAAAGAGAATCATTGCTCGAAGTTGTGACGCTAAAAGCAGGGCTGTTTGCAAACAGACAGCCTAGAATACTCAGGTAGCATCGAACTTTCAGATACGAGAAGCGTGAGTAGTAATGAGGTAGAATTTCTATCAGAATTACTTAAGATGGTTTGAGAGCAGCTTTTTCTGGAATGAATAATATAAGTGTTGCGGTTACTGAATGAGGTGTTAATTCGAATACTTTACCGATCGATAGAGTTTTTAAATCGCTCATCGATTGGGTCTCGGATGATGGGATACCATATGAAATTTTCAAATGTTCTCACCCGGTACCGTAATCCGGGGTCAAATTGATCACTTTAAAACAACTTTTGCGGATAACATCAGTGCCTGTTCAAATATTACCAAAAGAATTTCTGTAAAACCAGTACCCAGTGGATCTCCATGGAACCATGTGACAGAATTTTGTTCAACAAATTTAAACTTTAAGTTAAATAACTTCAAATATCAAAATATTGGAAATGCCACTTTGGGGCGAAATTGATCACTATACAATTAAGCATCGGTTGGAAAGGAAAATTTCCTTCACCACTTAATTTTGCTCTTCTAAAACCGAATAACGCGTTTAAAATCTTACAACTAGTGAATTTATTA